>NC_041386.1:747055447-747063254 GCF_002162155.2 Triticum dicoccoides | reverse complement strand
GCCGTAGGCATAGCCCTGCCACATGTCGCCTCCTGGTGGCTCCTGAGCGTATATATGCCGACGGCTTTGCCGTAGGCATAGTTTTTTTCCCCTGTTTTCTCTTTTTCAATTCATTTGACAGCATTTCAAAGCAGAATAATATGAAATATGACAGTTCATCATCATCATTTAAACATAGTCAAGTTCATCATCTAAAGATCATCACCGGCGAAAGTTCACGAACATAAGAGTAGTGCAAGACATGAAACATCATAAAAATTGAAACATGAAAGACATGGCACAACGGCCGCATACACGGAATCATCATCGACATCAAGCACCACCGAGTCCACCTCCGCCAAAACCACAACCACCACCGAGTCCACCTCCGCCAAAACCACCACCTCCACCAAGTCCACCTCCGCCAAAACCACCACCACCACCAAATCCACCTTCGCCAAAACCGCCACCGCCAAGTCCACCTCCGCCAAAACCGCCACCCCGGCCACCATCACTCTGCCAGATCGGAGTGACTGGGGTCGACGGAGCAGGAGTTGAGCCACCGATCCCCTACATGTTTGAAAGAAGATTCTAACGGTAAATATGGCATGATAGTGTTGAATGAACGAGAACTAGTTTGTCATTAGTTAGGCAAATTTACTAACCGGAGTATCACCGCCTAGTGCCAGCCATTCCTCGAACGTGGGAATGTGTGGGGCGTCTCCCACAGGTGGTGGTGGGGGTCCAACTTGTGGTGGCTCCGTGTGGTTAGTCCAAGACGCCAACATAGCCTGGATGTTAGTTAAACAAGTCCACTTAGAAACAAGCCGTGATCAACAAAGTCAGAAGGAATGAAAGTGCAAATTTGAGCTTGGTTTAAGAGGGCAAAACTAACCGCCATCACTTGACGGCTGTAATCATCGTTTGCCTTCAGTCGTTGCAAGTACTCCCTCACCTCAATATGCCTATGCTCGAGAAAGGCATGATATGCCTACAAAATTGAGGTTGTTTTTAAGTGGGCAGTGATGAAAATAAACTAAGAAAGATAGAGACAAAGAAGATAAAGGGAAGTACTTACAGCACGTTGGCGGACCAAGGGAGGCTGCGAACGCCCCGTACTCTCTAACGGGCTCGGGTTGGTAGCTCGAAGTCGTGTGTACGAGATCGACGGAGTGATCAAGCCATCGAAACACGGATACCGGCCATGGGACTTACCCTGGATGGCCACCACCGCCGTGTCGTCAATCTAAGACTGGGCGACCTTAGGAACGGGAACATCCGGATGCAACTTCTGATAGTTCTGAGTGTAAGACTCCAGGTGTTGCTCGGTGTTGCCGTAGTACTGGCTCTCGCCCTCCTTGCGATCACTCCGCTCGCGGGCCAGCTTCCACGACTCCATGTCTGAGAGCGGCCTCTGCAACTTGTCCTCCTGCAACGTCAAACAGAAGTTAGCCATACATAAGAACATGACGGTAAAGAAGAACCAAAATGCATCTTTCATATAGATATACCTTCATGGCCTTGAAGCCCCAGTGGTTCCTGTTTCCTTGGCCGTGTGTCCCGTCTTTTCCATGGTTAGCCCGGGCCTTGATGCTCTTGGCAGCAAACTCTGGATCGTCACCGACCCACCTATCCACCAAACACGCCCATCCGTCATGCCTTCCATAGCACCAACGAGGAACAACCTATGCAAATTTTGGAAGCATGACATGTGAGCACGAAACATATAGTTGACTCCTTGAAACAATGAAAAGTCAGTAATAGTTACCATCATGAACTGCTCCCTGCTCATGGTAATTTTTTGCCTCTGTGCTTGAGTTTTGGTCATCTTTTGTTGCAGGTAGATGTGGTAGTACTGTGAGACGGCAACCCAACGCACCTCGTACTGCAACTGACGAGCTTTCTTCTTTGCAGACGCAAGTAAGACCACGTCGGCTCTGGCCTTGTGCTCGTCAAGAACTCTATAGAGTTGTTGCAATCATGCATAAACCAGAAGCAAACAAGGCATGAGTTGAGTGATTCAATGATAAACTATGAACGAAACTGAAGACAAGTGATTCAAAAGGGAACTTACCCAAAATTTGGTGATCACGGCCTTAGCGGCCGTCCCATACTCCGGGTTGCTGCAAGCCTCATAGTGGGCCCAGCTTGTGGCCAAAATAGGCAGCTGCGGGTCCCAGTCTGGCCGTGGGCAGAATAGGCCAGGCCAAAACTGCTTCAACAGGACAGTGAGAAGGCCGTTCGGTTTATGGCCCTTTCCGCGAAGGATCCAGTTACTTCAAAAGAATCAAAGGGTTGCCATGTGTACAATAAAAAAATGTTGTCATGTGTTGAAAATATGATTGAGATGCACTTACTCTGTCCCCGCAGGTTCAATGAGCCACTTGTGCGCCTCGATAGAAGGTGGTGTAGGTACTCCGGCATTACCACGCAGCCACCCCTGTGGAGCACCCGGTGGCAAGTCACCCCACAACTCGGGGTCAACCTTCTCTCCACCCTCCTCGCCCTCCTCCTCACCCTCCTCCTCGGCCTCCTCCTCCTCGGCCTCCTCCTCCTCACCCTCCTCCTCCTCGACATCAGCAACATACTCCTCCTCCTCAGACTCAGAAGCTGCATTAGCATAGGAGGGCATCGAAGAAGACCCTCCTATTTCAGACACGGCCCGGAGTTTTTTGGCCCGGTTGCCTCTCCCCCCACCTCCTCGTCCTCTAGGGGCTCTCCCCCACCCCCTCCTCCTCTAGGGTCTCCTCCCCCGACCCCTCCACCTCCCTATGAGGTGCCATCCTTGCATAGTCGGGAGGGAACCTTGTGGGCTCGTCCACTCCGAGTAAGTCCTCCTTTGAGTTTACTGAGGAAACTGGCACCGCTGGACTTGCCCATGATTAGCCTATAAAAAAACAAGCATACAGGAAAGACATTAATAACAGAAGAGCACATTAAGCATACTATTGTAATGATCATTAAAAGAACATACATTTTCTAGAACCCATATGAATCATCACTATTGTAATCTATTTGTCGACCGGTCTCATCATCACTATCCCGCATATCTTCTTTGTTGTCTGGCGGAGGTGGAGGCTCTTCCTCATCGTCAGCGTCAGCATCTTCATTTAAGTTTTCAAGCATAATTATGTCTCTTTGATTCACAACTGCCTCACCATCAATCCGTGCGTCGTCGTCGTTTGGGTCCAGGTCAACATAACCCAAGTCATCATCCTCCTTGTTTCGGACCACGTCATCATGTTCCTCTTGAAAGAACACTCTCTCGTATGTCATGGGGTTTATGTTGTAGTAATCATCATCGTCCGGGTCCGGTAGCTTACCATGTGGCGACACCTTGAACACAACTTCCCAACCCTTTAGGTACTCTTTCTAGCATGGGTAAGGCAGATAATATACTTGTGTGGCCTGGGTAGCGGCGATAAAGAGATCAGCTCCAGCATAGACGGTTGATGGTTTAACTTCAACTAAACCAATAGAAGGCGTATGTCTCAGACCCTTTTTGGGGTCGAACCATCGACATTTGAACACAGTGAGACTTAGGTGTTTACGGCCATGTTTGAATGTAAGCTCGTATATTTTTCCTACCCTTCCGTAGTAATCTACTTTATAATCTCTTTCGGTGAAGACTCCGGTATTTATGGTATTGGGATCAGGCCGACTGTTCTGGTGCTCCTCTGTATGGAAGCGATACCCATTCACATCATACTTTTGGCATGTCATGACGGTAGGGTCAACACCCATGGAAACCCATCTCAATTCTTCATCCATTGATTCGTTCGGATCATTTCCCTACAAGTTTAATTGAAATTATAGGGTGCATGAGTTTAATTGGAAGTGTGAAATGGGTAATAGGGAAGTGTGAAATATTACTTTCTCCATGAACCACGCAACGAAATTTTTCCTTCCATCAGCACCCTTTCGGAGAAGAGCAAGTGCCTCCGCTTCAGTAGGAGGCAGCATTCCCGTCCACTCTTCCTCAACGAATCGACTACAATAAGAAAAGCGGTATAAGAACAAGGCAAAGTGAACATAATGAATTGACTAAAAGAATGGTGCAAAGGTATTACCTCATCCACTCATCCTCAACTTCCTTGATGTTGTGCAAGATATAGAACATGACATCCTCCCACTCATCTCGTGGCATGACATAAGATGCCGGGCATCCAGCCCTGCCACCTTACCCGATGAATAGAGGCTACTTGGGTTCTTCTGTATTGTATCGAGACACCTTATTGTGCAACATGGGAACATGGTCCGGATAGTAGGTTGTCCTGAGGTCTGCCACCTCCTCTAGGATAACTGCCTCAGCTATGGGAGCTTCAATCTTAGCTTTGTTTCCACATTTCTGTCTCAGATTCTTGTTCTATCTCTCAGGGCCGTACTGCCAACGATACTGCACAGGCCGCCCCAACAATACCTCGTTCGCAAGGTGCAAAATGAGATGTGTCATCAGAGTAAAGAAGTCTGGCGGCAAGATCTTCTCTAGCTTGCATATCAACTCCGGCGCCTTCTTATGCATTTCTTTTATCTTCTCAGGACATACTTCTTTAGCACAAAGCGTTCGGAAGAAATGGCTTAACTCCGCAAGCACACGCCAGACATGCTCAGGAACATAGGCCCGAACCATCACCGGCAGAATCCGCTCAATCCATACATGATAGTCATGACTCTTGAGCCCGGTCACTCTGCCCGTTGAAAGATTGACCCCCTTACTTATATTCGACGCATAACCATCAGTGAACTTCACGACGTGTTTCAGCCACTTGAATGGCTCCATCTTATGATCCTTTTTAAGTACGAAGTCAGCATCTGGCTTGAACCAAGATTTTCGACTGCCTGTGGGAGGTTGCATGTGAAGACGTGGTCTATCACAAATATTCTGTTGATCGACTCTAGCATTAACATTATCCTTTGTCTTATCAGGAATGTTGAGGATCGTGTCAAAAAGGGACTCTGCGACATTCTTTTCGGTGTGCTTCACGTCGATGTTGTATGGAAGTTTGAGGTCCTTAAAATAGGGAAGCTGCGTGAAGGGGGTAATGTGAGTCCAGTTGTGCGTCTCACCATATCCTTCAAAACATTTTTTCCCTTTACCTTTGCCTTTGCCTTTGCCTTTGCCTTTGCCTTTCCCTTCACCGGCAGTCTTAAGAGCTTTGAGCTGAGCAAGCACATCTGCACCAGAAAACGTTGGAATCTCGTTTACTTCATGGACAACTTTGCCTTTTGTGAAGTTCTTCTTGTCTTCCCTATCAGGATGGTCTGGAGGGAGGAACTGTCGATGCAGGTCAAAGGCAACATACTTGCCACCCTTCTTCAGCCAAATGAAAATCAAGGCATGCATGCACACTGGGTAAGGCATCTTTCCACTTGTACACCATCCGCAGAACAGGGCATAGCCGGGAAAGTCATGCATGCAATACTGTAGCCAAACTTTCATCAAGAAATTTTTCTGCAGATGTCGGTCGCATGTCAACCTCGGGAAGTACCAAGAATGGTGCAAATCATCCACCAACGGCTACATAAACACACTCAAATTCTTCCCTGGATATTCAGGCCCCGGAATTATAAGCGACAGGAACATGGTCTTGCGTTGCATTATGGCGCCGGGAGGGAGATTGAGCGGAATAACAAATACGGGCCAGCAGCTGTATGGATTAGACGACATACCATATGGATTGAACCCATCACCTGTTATAGCAATTCTGACATTCCCAGCCTTGGCTGCTTCCTCCGGGTACTTTATATCGAATGACTTCCATGCTACACCTTCTGATGCATGTACAAATTTTTTTGGATTGTACCTTTTCCCTTCCTTGTGCCACTTCATCATTTTGGCAGACTCCTCGGTGATGAAAAGGCACTGCAGTCTTTTTATAAAATCAAGATACTGAAGAACCTTCATAGGGATTTTTAGCTGCTGCTTCTGACCATGCTTATCGACCACCTCAATATACCGAGAGGAACCACACTTCCTACAGTAGTTGTCATCCGCATACTCATGCCTAAACAAAAGGCAATTCATTGGACAAACATGTATTTTCTCATAGTCCATGGAGAGCGCCTTCATGATTTTCTTCATACCATACATGGTTTTCGGCAGTTCATGGCCCTCGGGATGGCTGTTAGCCCATACTCCCAGAAATGCTTCGAAGCAACCTCGGCTACAGCTGTACTCAGCCTTGACTGCCATCGGTTGCGAGATGGCATCCAGCACACACAGCTTGGCACCCTCATAGAGAGGTTTCTTTGATGAGGCCAAGATTTCCAGGAAGGCCTTTGCGGTTTCCTCCGGCTCCTCCGGTTCATTCGCTAAATGTGACGGAGGTGTCGGCTGTGCAGCAAAGACATCATCTAGCATGTCTCTAACCCCATCGTCCTCATAACCAGCGACGCGTTGTCGTATCACATCCTCTCTACCATGGTCCCGCTGGGCAACGTTTATCGGCATATTAAAGTTGGGCATAAATCCATTCGTGTGAAGGTTCTTAGTCATCTCACTCTTATCTCTGCGGATACGTCTCTTACATTTGGCACACGGGCATTCTGGCACCATCCTCATTGGACTACGGAATATCTCTTTCAAAAACACATCAGTTTTCTCGACCCACTCTGTTGTTACTTGATTCCGACGGAAAAACCCACTATACATCCACTGATTATCTGCCATCTCTGCTTTATTGGAAGCCACACAACAAAATTAAGGATTCATTTAAATTACCCACATCAATATTTTATTTTTTACAAGGTTGACGAGAAACGACATTTAATCCACCTACATCTCTAATAGGTAAAGATGGGTCCTAATCCCACCCGAGAATGTCTAGATTGAGTACGGTCCATGCTCTACCCCATTCGGAGACAAAATTTCGGCAGCACCTCCCCGCTGTTCTCCAAATACACGTCTCGGCAAAATGCCGAGAGAATGTGCATCCGGAGAACAACAGGGAGGCACCGCCGAAATCCTGTCTCGGAACGGGGTAGAGCATGAACAACGTACCCAATCTACACATCCTCGGGCTGTCCGTGAAAAGCGCTGGACAATCCGAAAGAGTTGCGATGATAAATATGCAATTGAATGCATATTTATCGATGCAACCCTTTCGGACGGGAGACCTAGGTTATGCGACTTGATGTGAAAATTCAATCCAGTGACATGGAAAAAAAAGTGGACGAGGTCATGGAATTGTTGCTCACCCTCCGATGTAGAGGATGTAGTCGATCAAAGGAGGGACGATCGTGGACAAACACCTCCAACATCGACGGTCACTCCACGAAGATGGAACACCACAAATCCTGTTAATTCGACCAAGTCCAAAAATTTAGGTCTTCACCTCACATTAACCATTTGGCACAACATTATGAGTCGACATGAAACAACATGTCAAATTGCAAAAAAAATCTTTATTAAGTATTTTAGAAACCAAGTGCCTCGATTTGCTTCTTATATATGAATCAACATGACCATAACACTAACTTGACCAAATACTAACTTGACCAATATCCATCCATCTATCACAAACTTAACCAAAATCTATTCATCTATATTTAACAAACTAAGTGTGTAAAATATTTGTTAACTTGACTAACATCCATTCACAAACCTAATAAAAACTAAACAAAACAAAAAAACTACATTTTATTCATATATCTAGCATACACATCTAATATTCATTCATCCATGCATCTAATATCCATTCATGCATCTAACAGTAGCATTCATCTAACCAATGAAATAAATTAAAAAAAGGCTAGCTCACCTCACCGGAGAAAGAGCGGACAGGGAGTCGGGGGCGGGGCAGGGCGTCCGAGGCCGGGGCAGGGCGGC
>NC_041386.1:747053959-747054625 GCF_002162155.2 Triticum dicoccoides | reverse complement strand
CGAGGCGAGTGGGCAACGGTAGGGGCGTGCGCGAGTGCGGCGGCGGTGAGTGGGCAGCAGTAGAGGGCGGGGGCGAGTGCGGCAGCGGCGACCAGGGGCAGGGAGTCGGCGGCAGCGGCGACCAGGGGCGGGGAGTGCGGCAGCGGCGACCAGGGGAGGGGAGTGCGGCGGCGGCGACCAGCGACGAGCAGTTCGGGTGTGGGCGCTAGCTAGCTGGGGAGAACGAGTGGACATGGCGGCGCGCGAGGGGATAAGGCAATCTATGCCGACGGCTGCCGTCGGCATAGATGCCACGTCAGCGATCCGCGTGAAACACCCCCAATGGTCGCAGCTATGCCGTCGGCATAGTTATATTTTTTTTTCTTTTTTTAGGTTTTTTAATGTTTTTTATAGTTATATTTTTCCTTTTTATTTCATATAGAGTTTTTATTTTTTATAGTTATATTTTTCCTTTTTTATGTTTTTTATGTATTATTATTTCATATAGATTTTTTATTTTTTTTTAAACCGCTCGGCCCTCTCCTCTCCCGGAACCACGCAGAGGGGAGGGGAGGGGAGGCGCCGAATTCGAGTAGCTTCGTCCGCCAAGGCCGTGGCCTGGTCGCGGGTATGGGAGCGCCATGGCCGCCCTCGATCGCGTGCTCGATCTGGAGCTTAGTTCGTCAG
>NC_041386.1:747039651-747052590 GCF_002162155.2 Triticum dicoccoides | reverse complement strand
CCGCCTCTTCGGACATGCCACAACACCAATCCGCATGTATGAGGGCCCGGTACGATGCTCCGGTGGCATTGCTACCCCGCAAGGCCCCCGTCCCGCCTAACCCTGGAGCGGTTGACCACGAGATCTAGCCCTTTGACTTTCCACGGACGGGCTTTGACCAGTGGACCTCTCCACCCGGTTGTGTCAGGTCTACCCATAGGGACACCCGGGAGCAATATCCAGGCCAAACCGACTGCTACATCCACTCCGTGTAGACCCAATGCGTCCGTTTTCCCCCTCCAGGTGCCGGCGGCGGCGCCGTCCGTGAGGGGGGGCACACCCCGGAGACGGGTGCCGGGCGTTTGCAACCGCCACTAAACTTCTGTCGCATAGCTGTTTTTTAATTTAATAAAATATAAGGACTTATATTCAACATGATGGCACATTATTAATGTGCTCAAAAAAAATACAAACTATATATATATATATATATATTCATAATCTATGAAAAAAATTACAAACTACATATATATACTCATATAATACATAAAATAGCATAAAAACATATTTTAAAAAGCATAAAAACATATGTAAAAAAAGCATAAAAACGTATGAAAAGCATGTAAAAAAATAGCTATGCCGTCGGCATAGAAACGGCAGGGTTTTGGGAGGAGCCGTGCCCCGGATCGGTGACGTGGAGCCTATGCCGACGGCTGCCGTCGGCATATCTACGCCGCGGATCGGTGACATGGCATGCGGAGATATGCCGACGGCCGCCTGTTCCGACCGTCGGCATAGGGTTGACGGTGTTAGCGCTGGTCATGGGGGGGGGGGTCGCCGGGCCCACTTTGTATGCCGACGGCTATGTTATACCGGCGGCTGCTGTCGTCGTGTTTGTAGATAGGCCGATGTCCGTTCTGTGCCGACGGCTGCCGTCGGCTTATATCGGGGTAGCCCGACGTCCAGGCTACGCCGACGGCCAGGACGAGGCTGTCGGCATATCTCAAACTAGGCCGTCGGCATTGATTTGGCTGTAGGCATAGGTCAGTTTTCCGTAGTGATCACTGTTCACCTAACCGCGCTTTAGAAACAGAGCACCGAAGGTAGGTTCTCTAGCACTACACAACATACGCTCAGCTCTCCCTTTCCAACCCTTTCTGTTAACACTAACCTCAGCTGAGATACTATACTCCACAAGCAAGCCACATAGAAATAAACCTTGAGTTTCAAAGTTTCCTTGGCAACATCCAAGGTTTATTTGTTTTAAGGAATAACCAAGTAGGATATTGTCCACAACACCGATAGCATTCAGTGGCGACAAACAACAAAGAGAGAGAGAGATGCCGCAGGACCCTCCCTCCCGCAGGACCCTAGCCGCCGCCACGCCGGCGACCCGCCCTCGCCCTCCGCCGCCCCCCACCAGCCGAGCCGGGCTTCTTCCCCTCCTCCCCGACCCCGAGTTGCCTCCCCGAACACGAGCTCGTCCTCTGCCTCAGCGACCCAAAGGTACTCTAGAAGAAAATGGTTGTGAGGGTGCAATAGAATGTTAGGTAGCTCTGGCGACTAGGTAGGCGACTTCGCAAGCTCCGCGCCGCCGGCCACCTTCCCGGTCCGCTAGCATGCGGGCTCTCTGTTCGCCGCTATCTACTTCGGCGGCGACGAACACCGCTTCACCACCCTCCGCCATCCTGGGCGGTGGCCGATGCTCGTGGGCTTCATTGTCGATTTCGGCTCCACCCAAGCCCGTCAGCGTTGGGCTTGCGGTGGCCACCGCGGGCGCGCCGCGGGTGGACGGCCTAGAGCGGCTACCGCCGTCGGTCTCGATGGCGGCGGGCAACGACTTGCGGTTGGCCACTCCGTTCAGGCCGGGGTTCATTTCCGCATCCACGCCGGATATGCTTCGTCCATTCTCCCAGTTCTTGCGTGTTAAAAGGGAGAGAGGGGTTTGGTGGAATAGTTGTTCAATGTATTGCTTGAGCCTCGTGGGCATATATATAGGAGTACATGATCTACTTGGAGTACAAGGCAAGCCAGAATATTTCCTAGTCTAACCTATATTTCCTAATACAATCACGTTACTCAACATCCCCCCGCAGTCACAACGTTAGCGACGCAGACGGTGAGACTAGAGAAGAATCCGAAGGCAAGCCGACGGACACCCCCCCACAGTCGTAACAGTCGACGCGTCGCGGAAGTCATGACCTGAGTGGAAACCGACGAGGTTGCTCAAGCAGGCGGTAGCCCTTTATGCCGTTTGTCGAGGTAGCCGAGAGCGTGGGTGGTGGAGCCGTGGTCGAGGTAGCCGTGCGAAGAATGCCGTGGTCGATGTCGAGTCGGGGTAGCCGGTGTCGAGAAAGTCGTCGTGGAGCCGCGGGCGCAAGGAGGCGCCGAGTTAGTCGTGGGCGCAATGGTGTTAAAGTAGTTGTTGGAAATATGCCCTAGAGGCAATAATAAAAGGATTATTATTATATTTCCTTGTTCATGATAATTGTCTTTTATTCATGCTATAATTGTATTATCCGGAAATCGTAATACACGTGTGAATACATAGACCACAATACGTCCCTAGTAAGCCTCTAGTTGACTAGCTCGTTGGTCAACAGATAGTCATGGTTTCCTGACTATGGACATTAGATGTCGTTGACAACGGGATCACATCATTAGGAGAATGATGTGATGGACAAGACCCAATCCTAACAATAGCACAAGATCATGTAGTTCGTTTTGCTAGAGCTTTTCCAAATGTCAAGTGTCTCTTCCTTAGACCATGAGATCGTGTAACTCCCGGATGCCGTACGAGTGCTTTGGGTGTACCAAACGTCACAACGTAACTGGGTGACTATAAAGGTGCACTACAGGTATCTCTGAAAGTGTCTGTTGGGTTGACACGGATCGAGACTGGGATTTGTCACTCCGTATGACGGAGAGGTTCTGGGGGTCCACCGGGAGGGGCCACCCCTCTCGGAGGCCCTCATGGGCCGCAAGGGGCAGGGAACCAGCCCCTGGTGGGCTCTGCGCCCCCCCTTGGGCCCATGCGCCTAGGGTTGGGGGGAACCCTAGTGGGGGCGCCCCCCTTGCTTGGGGGGCAAGCCCCCCTTCCTGGCCGCCGCCCTCCCTCTAGATCTCATCTAGAGGGGGGCCGGCCCCCTTCCCCCTTCCCCTATAAATAGAGGGGCGAGGGGAGGGCTGAACACCCAATCCAAGGCGCAGCCCCTCCCCTCCCCAACACCTCTCCTCCTCCGTTAAGTGCTTGGCGAAGCCCTGTCGGAGTACCGCCTCTCCACCAACACCACGCCGTCGTGCTGCTGCTGGAGCCTTCTTCCTCAACCTCTCCTTCTCCCTTGCTAGATCAAGAAGGAGGAGACGTTGTCCATTCCGTATGTGTGTTGAACGCCGAGGTGATGTCCGTTCAGCACTTGGACATCGGTGATTTGGATCACGGCGAGTACGACTCCATCATCCCCGTTCCCTTGAACGCTTCCGCACGCGATCTACAAAGTGGTATGTAGATGCAATCTCTCTCCCATTACTCGTTGCTTAGATGAACTCATAGATGGATCTTGGTGAAACCGTAGGAAAATTTTTAATTTTCTGCAACGTTCCCCAACAGTAGTGGTGCGCCAGGAAGTAGATGATGTTGACGACGCGTCGCGCCGGGGTTGCCAACCCCGGGGACACATCGTAGATGAAGGCACACGTCGGTGTTGCTAGCACCGGCCATGCGTAGACGGACGAAGACGAAGTTGACAAAGCGCCGCACCAGGCTTGCCGGGCCCGAGGACACATCATGGACGAAGGCAAGCGGCGGTGTTGCCAGCACCGGGCATGCATAGACAGGGACCTGCACGAGCTGTACGCCATGTCAAAGAAGTCGGAGAGGCCAGCAGAGAAGGACTCGACGGCGGTTGCGGCGCCAATCGGCACGGGGCCAATGTCGCCTGCGGTTGTCGGAGTAGATGAAGCGGTCGGGGTAGATGACGACGACGCTGGCGACGGGCTGGTGCTGGACAAAGATGAAGGAGGTGGATGGGCGGCTGCGGCTGTTGGAAATATGCCCTAGAGGCAATAATAAAAGTGTTATTATTATATTTCTTTGTTCATGATAATAGTCTTTTATTCATGCTATAACTGTATTATCCGGAAATCGTAATACACGTGTGAATACATAGACCACAACATGTCCCTAGTGAGCCTCTAGTTGACTAGCTCGTTGTGATCAACAGATAGTCATGGTTTCCTGGCTATGGACATTGGATGTCGTTGATAACGGGATCACATCATTAGGAGAATGATGTGATGGACAAGACCCAATCCTAAGCCTAGCACAAAGATCGTGTAGTTCATATGCTAAAGCTTTTCTAATGTCAAGTATCTTTTCCTTAGACCATGAGATTGTGCAACTCCCGGATACCGTAGGAATGCTTTGGGTGTACCAAACGTCACAACGTAACTGGGTGATTATAAAGGTGCATTACAGGTATCTCCGAAAGTGTCTGTTGGGTTGGCACGAATCGAGACTGGGATTTGTCACTCCGTGTAAACGGAGAGGTATCTCTGGGCCCACTCGGTAGGACATCATCATAATGTGCACAATGTGACCAAGGGGTTGATCACGGGTTGATGTGTTACGGAACGAGTAAAGAGACTTGCCGGTAACGAGATTGAACAAGGTATCATAATACCGACGATCGAATCTCGGGCAAGTAAAATACCGCTAGACAAAGGGAATTGTATACGGGATTATTAAGTCCTTGACATCGTGGTTCATCCGATGAAATCATCGTGGGACATGTGGGAGCCAACATGGGTATCCAGATCCCGCTGTTGGTTATTGACCGGAGAACGTCTCGGTCATGTCTGCATGTCTCCCGAACCCGTAGGGTCTACACACTTAAGGTTCGGTGATGCTAGGATTATAAAGGAAGCTTGTATGTGGTTACCGAATGTTGTTCGGAGTCCCGGATGAGATCCCGGACGTCACGAGGAGTTCCGGAATGGTCCGGAGGTAAAGATTTATATATGGAAAGTTGTTGTTCGGGTTCCGGAAAAAGTTCGGGTTTTTTCGATATTGTACCGGGAAGCTTCCAGAAGGTTCCGGAGGATTCCGGAGGGGTCCGGAGGTCCGGAAATTGTTCCACCACGTCCAATACAGTAGCATGGGCTGTAAGGGGGCGCCCTAGCCTTTATGGGCCAAGGGAACCAGCCCCCCAAGGCCCATGCGCATGGGAAAGGGGAAACCCTAAAGGGGGAGGCCTCCACTTGACTTGGGAGGCACTCCTCCCCCCTTGGCCGCACCCCTTGGGGTGGGAAACCCTAAAGGGGGCGCAGCCCCCCTTTCCCCCTATATATAGTTGAGGTTTGGGGCTGCTAAGAAGATGAGAACTTCTCCTCTTGGTGCAGCCCTACCTCTCTCCCTTCTCCTCATATCTCGCGGTGCTTGGCGAAGTCCTGCAGGATTGCCACGCTCCTCCATCACCACCACGCCGTTGTGCTGCTGTTGGATGGAGTCTTCCTCAACCTCTCCCTCTCTCCTTGCTGGATCAAGGCGTGGGAGACGTCACCGGGCTGTACGTGTGTTGAACGCGGAGGTGCCATCCGTTCGGCACTAGGATCTCCGGTGATTTGGATCACGACGAGTACGACTCCTTCAACCCCGTTCTCTTGAACGCTTCCGCTTAGCGATCTACAAGGGTATGTAGATGCACTCTCCTTCCCCTCGTTGCTGGTTTCTCCATAGATAGATCTTGGTGACACGTAGGAAAATTTTGAATTTCTGCTACGTTCCCCAACAGTGGTATCAGAGCTAGGTCTATTGCGTAGATTCTTTGCACGAGTAGAACACAAAGTAGTTGTGGGCGTTGATTTTGTTCAATATGCTTACCGTTACTAGTCCAATCTTGTTTCGACGGTATTGTGGGATGAAGCGGCCCGGACCGACCTTACACGTACTCTTACGTGAGACAGGTTCCACTGATTGACATGCACTTGGTGCATAAGGTGGCTAGCGGGTGCCAGTCTCTCCCACTTTAGTCGGAACGGATTCGATGAAAAGGGTCCTTATGAAGGGTAAATAGCAATTGGCATATCACGTTCTGGTTTTGCGTAGGTAAGAAACGTTCTTGCTAGAAACCCATAGCAGCCACGTAAAACATGCAAACAACAATTAGAGGACGTCTAACTTGTTTTTGCAGGGTATGCTATGTGATGTGATATGGCCAAGAAGAATGTGATGAATGATATGTGATGTATGAGATTGATCATGTTCTTGTAATAGGAATCACGACTTGCATGTCGATGAGTATGACAACCGGCAGGAGCCATAGGAGTTGTCTTTATTTATTGTATGACCTGCGTGTCATTGAAGAACGCCATGTAAACTACTTTACTTTATTGCTAAACGCGTTAGTCATAGAAGTAGAAGTAGTCGTTGGTGTGACAACTTCATGAAGACACGATGATGGAGATCATGATGATGGAGATCATGGTGTCATGCCGGTGACAAGATGATCATGGAGCCCCGAAGATGAAGATCAAAGGAGCTATATGATATTGGCCATATCATGTCACTACTCTATTTGATTGCATGTGATGTTTATCATGTTTATGCATCTTGTTTGCTTAGAACGACGGTAGTAAATAAGATGATCCCTTACAACAATTTCAAGAAGTGTTCTCCCCTAACTGTGCACCGTTGCTACAGTTCGTCGCTTCTAAGCACCACGTGATGATCGGGTGTGATGGATTCTTACGTTCACATACAACGGGTGTAAGACAGTTTTACACAGCGAAAACACTTAGGGTTAACTTGACGAGCCTAGCATGTACAGACATGGCCTCGGAACACGAAGACCGAAAGGTCGAGCATGAGTCGTATAGCAGATACGATCAACATGAAGATGTTCACCGATGATGACTAGTCCGTCTCACGTGATGATCGGACACGGCCTAGTTGACTCGGATCATGTGATCACTTAGATGACCAGAGGGATGTCTATCTAAGTGGGAGTTCATAAGATGAACTTAATTATCCTGAACATAGTCAAAAAGACCTTTTGCAAATTATGTCGTAGCTCGCGCTTTAGTTCTACTGTTTAGATATGTTCCTAGAGAAAATATAGTTGAAAGTTGACAGTAGCGATTATGCGGACAGTAGAAAGCTTATGTCCTTAATGCACCGCTCAGTGTGCTGAACCCCAAACATCGTCTGTGGATGTTGCGAACATCGGACATACACGTTTTGATAACTACGTGATAGTTCAGTTAAACGGTTTAGAGTTGAGGCACCAGAGACGTTTTCGAAATGTCACGGAACATATGAGATGTTTCGAGGGCTGAAATTGGGATTTCAGGCTCGTGCCCACATCAAGAGGTATAAGACCTCCGACGATTTTCTTAACCTGCAAACTAAGGGAGAAAAGCTCAATCGTTGAGCTTGTGCTCAGATTGTCTGAGTGCAACAATCACTTGAATCGAGTGGGAGTTGATCTCCCATATGAGATAGTGATGTTTCTCCAAAGTCATTGCCACCAAGCTGCTAGAGCTTCGTGATGAACTATGACATATCAGGGATAGATATGATGATCCTTGAAATATTCGTGATGTTTGACACCGCGAAAGTAGAAATCAAGAAGGAGCATCAATTTTTTGATGGTTGGTGAAACCACTAGTTTCAAGAAGGGCAAGGGTAACAAGGGATACTTCATGAAACGGCAAAACAGTTGCTGCTCTAGTGAAGAAACCCAAGGTTGAACCCAAACCTGAGACTAAGTGCTTCTGTAATAAAGGAGACAACCACTGGAGCAGCATTACCCTAGATACTTGGTAGATGAGAAGGCTGGCAAGGTCGATAGAAGTATAGAGGATATGCATTATGTTAATGTGTACTTTACTAGTACTCCTAGTAGCACCAGGGTATAAGATACCGGTTCGGTTGCTAAGTGTTAGTAACTCGAAATAAAAGAGCTACGGAATAAACGGAGACTAGCTAAAGGTGAGGTGACGATATGTGTTGGAAGTGTTTCCAAGTTTGATGTGATCAAACATCGCACGCTCCCTCTACCATCAAGATTAGTATTAAACCTGAATAATTGTCATTTGGTGCTTGCGTTGAGCATAGACATGATTGGATTATGTCTATCGCAATACGGTTATTCATTTAAGGAGAATAATGGTTACTCTATTTATTTGAATAAAACCTTCAGTGGTCTTGCACCTAAAGGAATGGTTTATTGAATCTCGGTCGTAGTGATACACATTTTCATGCCAAAAGATATAAGATAGTAATGATAGTACCACTTACTTGTGGCACTACCATGTAAGTCATAATGGTATAAAATGCATGAAGAAGGTCCATGTTGATGGATCTTTGGACTCACTCGTTTTTGAAAAGTTTGAGACATGCGAACCATGTCTATTGGTGTATACGCATGAAGAAACTCCATGCAGATGGATCGTTTGGACTCACTTGATTTTGAATCACTTGAGATATGCAAATCATACCACATGGGCAAGATGACTGAGAAGCCTCATAGCAACTTGTTGGAAGTAACACATTTTGATGTGTCCAGTCCAATGAGTGCTGAGGCATGCAGTGAATATCGTTATGTTCTTACTTCACAGATGATTCGAGTAGATGTTGAGAATATTTACTTGATGAAACACAAGTCTGAATTATTGAATGGTTCAAGTAATTTTAGAGTGAAGTAGAACATCATTGTGACAAGAGGATAAAATGTCTATGATATGATCATAGAGATGAATATCTGAGTTACGAGTTTTGGCACACAATTAAGACATTGTGGAAATTGTTTCGCAACTAATACAGCCTGGAACACCATAGTGTGATGGTGTGTCCGAACATCACAACTGCACCCTATTGGATATGGTGCGTACCATGATGTCTCTTATCGAATTACCACTATCGTTCATGGGTTAGGCATTAGAGACAACCACATTCACTTTAAATAGGGCACCACGTAATTCCGTTGAGATGACACCGTATGAATTATGGTTTAGAGAAACCTAAGCTGTCGTTTCTTAAAGGTTTGGGGTTGCGACGCTTATGTGAAAAAGTTTCAGGATTGATAAGCTCGAACCCAAAGCGGATAAAATGCATCTTCATAGGACACCCAAAACAGTTGGGTATACCTCCTAATTCAGATCCGAAAGCAATATGAATTGTTTCTTGAATCGGGTCCTTTCTCGAGGAAAGGATTCTCTCGTAAGAGTTGAGTGGGAGGATGGTGGAGACTTGATATGGTTATTGAACCATCACTTCAATCAGTGTGTATCAGGGCACAGAAAGTTGTTCATGTGGCACCTACACCAATTGAAGTAGAAGCTTCTGATAGTGATCATGAAGTTTCGGATCAAGTCACTGTCGTACCTCGTAGGGTGACAAGGATACGTACTACTTCAGAGTGGTACAGTAATCCTATCTTGAGGGTCATGTTGCTAGACAACAATGAACCTACGAGCTATGGGGAAGCGATGGTGGGCCCAAATTCCGACAAATGGTTAGAAGCCATGAAATCCGAGATAGGATCCATGTATGAGAACAAAGCATGGACTTTGGTGGACTTGCCCGATGATCGGCAAGCCATTGAGATAAATGGATCTTTAAGAAGAAGACGGACGTGGATGGTAATGTCACCATCTATGAAGCTCGACTTGTGGAGAAGAGTTTTTTCACAAGTTCAAAGAGTTGACTACGATGAGATTTTCTCATCCGTAGCGATGCTTAAGTCCGTCGGAATCATGTTAGCATTAGCTGCATTTATGAAATCTGGCAGATGGATGTCAAAACGAGCTTCCTTACCAGTCTTCGTAAGGAAAGGTTGTATGCGATACAATCAGAAAGGTTTTGTCGATCCTAAGGATGCTAAAAGGTATGCTAGCTCCAGCAATCCTTCTAAGGACTGGAGTAAGCATCTCGGAGTTGGAATGTGCGCTTTGATGAGATGATCAAAGATTTTGGTATATACAAAGTTTATGAGAAACTTGTATTTCCAAAGAAGTGAGTGGGAGCACTATGGAATTTCTGATGAGTATATGTTGTTGACATATTGTTGATTAGAAATGATGTAGAATTTCTGGAAAGCCTGGATTAAGCTACTTGAGCATTGAGCATCAAGATCTATAAGGATAGATCAAAACGCTTAATGGTACATTCAAATGAGCACATACCTTGACATGATCTTGAAGGTGTTCAAGATGGACCAGTCAAAGAAGGAGTTATTGCCTGAGTTGTAAGGTACGAAGTTAAGACTTAAAGCTCGACCACGGCAGAATAGAGAGAAAGGACGAAGGTCGTCCCCTATGCTTAAGACGTAGGCTCTTCAGTATGCTATGTTGTGTACCGCACCTGAAGTGTGCCTTGCCATGAGTCAGTCAAGGGGTACAAGAGTGATCCATGAATGGATCACAGGACAGCGCTCAAAGTTATCCTTAGTAACTAGTGGACTAAGGAATTTTCTCGATTATGGAGGTGGTAAAAGAGTTCGTCGT
Source organism: Triticum dicoccoides (assembly GCF_002162155.2). Classification (NCBI taxonomy): domain Eukaryota; kingdom Viridiplantae; phylum Streptophyta; class Magnoliopsida; order Poales; family Poaceae; genus Triticum; species Triticum dicoccoides. Next base: position 747,042,105 of record NC_041386.1, on the reverse strand, counting down.
AAAGGGTTACGTCGATGCAAGCTTAACACCTATCCGGATAGCTCTGAGTAGAGATACTGGATACGTATAATGGAGCAACAATTTAGAATAGCTCCAAGTAGAACAGTTATTTGGAATAGCTCCAAATAGAGCGTGGTAGCTGCATCTAGGAGATGACATAGAGATTTGTAAAGCACACACGGATCTGAAAGGTCCAGACCCGTTGACTAAAACCTCTCTCACAAGCAGAACATGACCAAACCCCAGATCTCATTGAGTCTTAATCACATGATGATGTGAACTAGTTTAGTGACACTAGTAAACTCTTTGGATGTTGGTCACATGGTGATGTGACCTGTCAGTGTTAATCACATGGTGATGTGAACTAGATTGTTGACTCTAGTGCAAGTGGGAGACTGTTGGAAATATGCCCTAGAGGCAATAATAAAAGTGTTATTATTATATTTCTTTGTTCATGATAATAGTCTTTTATTCATGCTATAACTGTATTATCCGGAAATCGTAATACACGTGTGAATACATAGACCACAACATGTCCCTAGTGAGCCTCTAGTTGACTAGCTCGTTGTGATCAACAGATAGTCATGGTTTCCTGGCTATGGACATTGGATGTCGTTGATAACGGGATCACATCATTAGGAGAATGATGTGATGGACAAGACCCAATCCTAAGCCTAGCACAAAGATCGTGTAGTTCATATGCTAAAGCTTTTCTAATGTCAAGTATCTTTTCCTTAGACCATGAGATTGTACAACTCCCGGATACCGTAGGAATGCTTTGGGTGTACCAAACGTCACAACGTAACTGGGTGATTATAAAGGTGCATTACAGGTATCTCCAAAAGTGTCTGTTGGGTTGGCACGAATCGAGACTGGGATTTGTCACTCCGTGTAAACGGAGAGGTATCTCTGGGCCCACTCGGTAGGACATCATCATAATGTGCACAATGTGACCAAGGGGTTGATCACGGGATGATGTGTTACGGAACGAGTAAAGAGACTTGCCGGTAACGATATTGAACAAGGTATCGTAATACAGACGATCGAATCTCGGGCAAGTAAAATACCGCTAGACAAAGGGAATTGTATACGGGATTGATTAAGTCCTTGACATCGTGGTTCATCCGATGAGATCATCATGGAACATGTGGGAGCCAACATGGGTATCCAGATCCCGCTGTTGGTTATTGACCGGAGAATGTCTCGGTCATGTCTGCATGTCTCCCGAACCCGTAGGGTCTACACACTTAAGGTTCGGTGACGCTAGGGTTATAAAGGAAGCTTGTATGTGGTTACCGAATGTTGTTCGGAATCCCGGATGAGATCCCGGACGTCACGAGGAGTTCCGGAATGGTCCGGAGGTAAAGATTTATATATGGAAAGTTGTTGTTCGGGTTCCGGAAAAAGTTCGGGTTTTTTCGGTATTGTACCGGGAAGCTTCCAGAAGGTTCCGGAGGATTCTGGAGGGGTCCGGAGGTCCGGAAATTGTTCCACCACGTCCAATACAGTAGCATGGGCTGTAAGGGGGCGCCCTAGCCTTTATGGGCCAAGGGAACCAGCCCCCCAAGGCCCATGCGCATGGGAAAGGGGAAACCCTAAAGGGGGAGGCCTCACTTGGGAGGCACTCCTCCCCCCTTGGCCGCACCCCTTGGGGTGGGAAACCCTAAAGGGGGCGCAGCCCCCCTTTCCCCCTATATATAGTTGAGGTTTGGGGCTGCTAAGAAGATGAGAACTTCTCCTCTTGGTGCAGCCCTACCTCTCTCCCTTCTCCTCATATCTCGCGGTGCTTGGCGAAGCCCTGCAGGATTGCCACGCTCCTCCATCACCACCACGCCGTTGTGCTGCTGTTGGATGGAGTCTTCCTCAACCTCTCCCTCTCTCCTTGCTGGATCAAGGCGTGGGAGACGTCACCGGGCTGTACGTGTGTTGAACGCGGAGGTGCCGTCCGTTCGGCACTAGGATCTCCGGTGATTTGGATCACGACGAGTACGACTCCTTCAACCCCGTTCTCTTGAACGCTTCCGCTTAGCGATCTACAAGGGTATGTAGATGCACTCTCCTTCCCCTCGTTGCTGGTTTCTCCATAGATAGATCTTGGTGACACGTAGGAAAATTTTGAATTTCTGCTATGTTCCCCAACAGCGGCGGCTACGGGGGTAGCGGCGGCGGCGGCCAAAGAAGAGCGGCGGCGGCGGCCTGACGGCGGCGGCGGCAGCTAGGTTAGGAGCGCGGCGGCGGTGCTCGAAGTAGGCGAAGAACCCGACAGCGTGACGAAGACCGGCAAGGACGGTGGTGTTCCCGCGCCAAGGGAGATGGCGCAGCGCATACCACAGGAGGTCGAAGCGCGGTGACGATGGAGTGGACCGCCGGCCGCGGCGCTACGGCCCGTAGGGGCGACGCAGCGGCGGCGGGCAGGTCCGGGCGACGGCAGGAAGACCTCGGGGAAGCGGCGGG
>NC_041386.1:747035742-747038806 GCF_002162155.2 Triticum dicoccoides | reverse complement strand
GGAGGCGTGGTGGCGGCGGAGTCTGAGATGAAGCCGGCGGCGGCGGGCGGCAGGGCGGCTATGATTGGCCGCCGCATGGCGCGAGGCCGCCGGGTCGGGGTGATGTAGGAGTCCCGGTCGGAGCAGGGCGCGGTGACGGCCGGCGTAGATCGACGGGCAGGCCGTCGCGCGAACGGCGGCGGTGAAGGGCCGCCGCATGACGCGAGGCCGCCGGGTCGGGGCGACCGGCGGGCCGATGCGTGGACGACGCACAAGGCCGCCGCGTCGGGGCGACCGACGGGCAGACGCGCGGACGACGCGCGAGGCCGCCGAGTCGGTGAAGAAGCTGGCCAATCACGCCGGTGTTGGAGTAGAGACGCACGGGGTCGACGGCGGCGGTGGACGACGCAAACCGGATCACATAGACCGAAAAACCAAAAAATAGATGCCGATCAAAGCGACTGGCGGGAGAGAGAAAACCCGGATCAAAGGATCGGGAAAAAGACTCTCTAGGGCAGCCGACCAACACGGCCGGCGGACAAACCCTAGGTACGGGCGGCGCGGCCCCCGGTGGCGTTCATGAAGGCCGGCCGCCCCGGGGGCGGCGCGCAGGTGCGAAAGCGGCGGCGGCTACGGTTTAGGATTGACTTGCGATAGATACCATGTTAGAAGAGGGAGAGAGGGGTTTGGTGGAATAGTTGTTCAATATATTGCTTGAGCCTCGTGGGCATATATATAGGAGTACATGATCTATTTGGAGTATAAGGCAAGCCAGAATATTTCCTAGTCTAACCTATGTTTCCTAATACAATCACGATTACTCAACATTGCGGACGCCAGGCGACACTCTCCTTCACTACGCGCTGACGAACTTCTTCTCGCCAGTATGTTTCCCCATCGCTCCGGCGCCATCTTCGGCGACTCCGGAATCGATTTGGGTCCAAGTGTAGCTGCCTTCTCCGGCGCCGCACGTGGACGCCATTGCTTTGTTGCTTAAGTCTTGGGTAGGCTCTGCTTTCGAAACTCCTTGTGTTCGTCAGTCTAGCCCCTGCTTATTCTCGGTTTCAGTTGCTAGTAAGCGCATTGCTCAGTTTGTTTTATCTCTGGAAGGGATTAACTATAGCGGCATCGTGGTTATCTTCCACGCGGTACCTCCTGCTGACTCGGCTGTGCCAAAGCGCTTCTTCATTGCTCCTTGTCCCCTTGCTGTGGGCTCTATCTTCGCACATCAGCTTGCTGATGCTGATGCTGATATCTGCTGCAACCAATGCCGACTCTACAATATCTGCAAGCTCCCCCACGCGCGCTGCGGCATCTGCCCATCGTGACAGCCTCCTTGGCCCGGCATGCCGCCCATGCTCATCGGCCACCCCGAGCGTCCAAGCCCATCAAGCGCAGAAGATATCCCATATTAAATCTATGGAAAAGTATCTAAATCAACCGGATGATTTCTTCACGCGTCAACCTGCTCCCTTGGCTGACACGTGCCCCGTGGCCCAGCGCATCTCTATCCTCCACGGAAACACCCCGAGCCATCCATCCCCATCTTATCCACTCGGCTTCTACTTCCCCACCCCCTTCCGTTCTCCACCATTGCCCCTGGAATCCTGCCAAAGCCCGCGGGCCCTTTGCAAATTGCAAGGGTCAACCTCAGCCTCCTCGCTGCACACACCACCGCCCTCGTCTGGCTGGTTCCTCTTCGGCGCCTTAAGCGCCCGAAATAGGCTTAACGGTACAGGGCGCACACCCCATGCACCGCCCTGGGCCGGCCCACGTCACTTTTTTTTTCCTGTTGAAACTACAGCAAAAAATGATGCGCACGAGGGATCGAACATGGGATCGATCAATTCACAGATCAGCGCACTCACCACCAGGATAACAACGCATTTACGCTTACAGACTTTCTTCCTTTTTTTTATTCTTTCTCTAGGCCGTTTAATGGCCAATATCTGGGCGTTTTTTTTTCCTTTTCCGTTTTCTTTTCCCATTTCCTTTCCTTTTTTCTTTCTTTAAATGCGTGAACTTTTTTCAAACTCGATGAACTTTTATCAAAATCGATGAACTTTTCTTAAATGCAATGAACATTTTTTAAAAAAAAATCGATGAACTTTTTTCAAATTTGATGAACTTTTTTCATTTTTTGTGTGAACTTTTTTAAAAATTCATGAACTCTTTTTGAATTCAATGAACATTTTTTTAATCTACAAACTTTTTTCAAAATCGATGAACTTTTTTCAAAACCGATGAACTTTTTTCAATTTTGTATGAACTTTAAAAAAATTGATGGACTAGTTTTCAAAATCGATGAAGTTGAATTTCAAAATCAATGAACTTTTCAACTAATTTTCAGATTTTTTTTACGTTAAATGTTTCACTAAAAGAAAGGTTAAGTAGCACTTTTTCCTACTTGCGGTGTAGTGGTACTTGCGTGCCTGCACAACAGGCATGCGATCCTGAGTTCGAAATCCGGCTTTCTCGCTTTTTTCACGTTTTTCTTTCGCGACATGTTTTGCTATGGTCGATCGAACCCCACCTGGGCCGGCCCAGTGTAGTGACACTTCGAGCGCCACACCCGGCTTTCTCGCTTTTTTCACGTTTTTCTTTCGCGACATGTTTTGCTGTGGTCGATCGAACCCCACCTGGGCCGGCCCAGTATAGTGACACTTCGAGCGCCACAACTCGAAACCGGCGCTGAAGGCGCCGGTTAGGAGGTCTCCCTCGTCTGCACGAATACGCCAAGCAATCGACTGCTCACGGGATGTGACTACGTCGAAATCGAAAACTTTTCATCGCTCTGCCGGGCGTCTCCTCGCCTACCGAGGACTCTGCCCTCCCAGCCCACTGGCCCACCACAGGTTTCGTACGCTCGTGCCCTCGCCTCCCCTCCTTATAGCATGCAGGATCCTCCTCGACCGCCATCACGCTCTATCTCTCCTCCAAAAAAACCCTAACTTCATGAAACGCTGCCATCGCTGTCTAGCTCTGGATCATCAGGTCAAGGACTGTAGAGATCCTATCCGCTACCGCCGCTGCTGGCACTCGGGGCATACCCAACGCCATTGCCTCGCTATTTTAACACCCCCCC
>NC_041386.1:746997929-747035620 GCF_002162155.2 Triticum dicoccoides | reverse complement strand
TCTCGCTCTCGCTCTCCCTTGAGCACCTCGCCCTCCTCACCTACCCTTGCGCCTGCACCACAACCCTCACCAATGGCGGATTTCATTCCCGTTCCCATCGTGATCTCCTCCTCTGAGGAAGAAGAAAACACGTCCCCCACCCAAAACTCCACCCCTCCCTGTGTTTTTGCCTTCCCGGAGCAAGTGGACCCAGCTGAAGTTGATGAAGATGAGGAGGAGGACCCTGAGGAGGTTGAGTTTGAATCAGGGGAGGAATCCACTGATTCGGATTCAATCCCTTCTATGTTTCCTCCTTCACCGCCAAGGCATCGTCGCGATTACTCTAATGTTTTCATGCCTTATGTCCCTCTTGAACACTTTCAAAAACCTTGCCCTCGCCTATGTCAACCCACCACACCCTTCCCCACAAGTCATGATCCGTAGGGCCTTGCAAACTCGGGGTGGAGACCTTCAAGTGGCTATTAGGGCTTCTTCCCAAGGTGCGGGCCTAGTCATTTTTGGCTTGAAAGGGAACTTTTTGTCCTCTCTGCCCCCTTCCACTGCCCAATCAACTCTGTCCACCTGGTTCGCCATGATGAAACGGACAATTGCTTCCTTTTTTGCCTTGGCACTGTCTCTGCCTTGAACTTAGAGGATTTCCCTATTGAATATTGGTTCCCTGATACTATAACCAACTCTGTCGTTCCTTTCGCTTACCCTATCCAGATTGATCCGGTGTGCCTTACGGGGGTTGACTACTCGGCCGTTTTGATCTCTGTCAAAAGCCGCACCCTCACTGATGTCCCTCACTCTATCCCAGTTCACGGCTTCTCGGGCCTTGGTGCTATCGCCTCGGTGTTGGTCATGCGCTCCGAAGAGCTGCCACCAGACCCGTCTTTCCCTGTCGCCACCGACAACGACGACAACTCCAATGGTGGCGGGGGTGATTTCCCGGCCGGGATGGATGCGGACTTGGCGCCTCCACCACCGCCGCCCACGGATATCCACCATCCAGACCGCGTCGTGCTGCTTCCGGGTGGGGCGACCATGATGGCCAATCACAAGCCCCTGGTCGTCGCGATGCCGCTCGACGCCCGCTCCAAGTCCGTCGACGTCAAGCTGTTCGCTGGCTTCTACGACGTCCGCGTCACCGGCCAAAACGGCGAGAGGGGCTTCTACCGCATCCCTATGCGTCCCGCTAGCTCACCTCGCCTTGTGGTGGCCAATCTTGCTGCATGCTCGATTGGCTATCTCAACAGGGTGGGCACAGTGGGCGAGGCGCGCAAGCCGATGACGGACGCCGACGTGTTTTGCTCGGACTGGCGTGGCCGCAGCTTCGGCCATGTCATCTCCGGAGTGGACAAGGTCATGGAGGCCATCGAGCTGTTCGACTCCAGCGCCCCCCTTCTCCCTGTCGACGCCCATGCTCCTGCCCTGCTGATTCAGGCGCCGCCGGAGCCTGCGGTCGCCGCGCAGCTGCCTCCTGTTGTCACCTCCGAGCTGCCTCCTCCTGGCAAAACAACCATCGTCTACACCCGCCGGAGTGCTCGTCTTAAGGCTGCCGAACAGCCAACCCGTCTCACCATGCTTGAGAAAGCTACCCTGCGCAAGAAACAGAAGTATGCTGACCATCCTTTGGCTCCTTCCATGGGCCTGCTGCCGGCAGCTGAGCTGCTGGAGCTGGCCGCGGAGGGAACTCCTCCTCTTCCGTGCAAGGACGTGCTGCAGTTTGCGGACGCATGCGGCATCCCCGAGATCGACCTAAACAAGGTGGCCCCGGAGTTTGACGATGTGTGACGGCCTCTCTCCTCGCGGCCAGCCGCGGTGCTACTTCAGGCCATCTTCACCTTGCAGCTACGACTCCCCCTCCAGTTTTAGTTTCAGCTCCTTCGCCTTGCGCCTCTACGGCTTGTTGTGTCCCCCCTCTTTTTTATTTTATGCGGCTTAGACCCTGCTGTCGTTGCTTGTGTTGCTACTTTTTGTGTGGGTGCCTTGTACGCCTCTGGTCCGTATTTCCCTTCGTCCCTGTTTCTCAGTGTAACCGTGACATTTAATGATCGCTGCTACCTTTTGAGTTACCTTCTGTTGTTCTCTCTTGTTTCCCATGAATAGTTCAATCAAAATCGCTTCGTGGAATGTTCGAGGCTTAGGGAGGCCAAAAAGTGCATTGACATTAAAAAAGGCCTTCAATCAGCTTCAGCTTCGATTATTTGTTTACAGGAAACAAAACGTCAGGAAATCTCATCTTTCAAAGCAATCTCTTTCCTTCCTCTCGGTCTTCGATCTTATCATTTTCTGCCTTCTATTGGTGCCTCCGGTGGGGTCCTAACTGCGTGGGACGATGCAAATCTTGAGTGCACTAAAGTTCAGATTGATCGCTACGCTATCTCTTGTTGGTTTTCCTTTCGTGCGAATGACACTTCCTTTGTGGTGACAAATGTGTATGGACCTTGTGACCATGCACTAGTAGAAAAAGGGCCTATTGTCCCGGTTCATAAGGGCCTTTAGTCCCGGTTCTGAAAACCGAGACTAAAGGGTCGGTACTAAAGCCTCCCCCTTTAGTCCCGGTTCTTACACGAACCGGGACTAAAGGCTCTCCACGTGTCCGCTGCCTGGAGGTCCACCTTTAGTTCCGGTTGGTAACACCAACACCAATCGGTACTAAAGAAAATTTTATGATTTTTTTCTAAAAAAAAATTTGAATTTTTTTTGGAATTTTTTATTTTCAAGTTTCTGAATTATTTTAACCTCTCATTTCTAATCACCCGTCACCCCTCATCACTGCTCAATTTAACCTCTAATCATCCCTCATCATCTAACTTCTCGGACGGTCACCCATACTCTCACTACTCCAGCCTGAGCACGGTTTACTTCCGGGTTCTATTCTCCCTCGTTTCCAAGTCTGCACTTGTTGTTTTCCTGACAATGGTAAGATGTTAATCCTATTAACCTCAGGAATTTAGCTTGAGCATGAAGTCACACATTTCACTGTTTGAGTTTGAAACTATTGTTCTAAAAATGACACTAATATTTAGTAACAGTAATATTTCTTGAATAATTAGTTTGACCATTGTTTGACCACAGTTTGACCAGATTTGACCAAAATTCAAAAAAACTGAAATAATTATTTAGTAACACTAATACTTCTTGAATAATAGTTTGACCAGATTTAACAAAAATTAAAAAAAACTGAAATTTTCTGAATTTTTTTGCCTCCAGATCTTAAAAGCCCCGTAACTTTTTTTCTGTTAGGTTTTTGAGGATTTTGAAAATGTTTAACCAGGTTCCCCCCTTAAATTTGGATGTAACTTTTCGAGTAGATGATTTTTCATATAAAAAACTTTTTCATCCAAGTTAGTATGCAAAAGTTATGCCCATTTTTACAAATTCCAGAGAGATTTTGCAAATAAAGTCCAAATTCACATTTGCAAATTTTCCCAACAACTAGACCACATATCACATGGGAAACTTATTTTCTTTTATTTTTTTGACATTTCCATCTTTTTGTTTTATTTTTTTTAAAACTGAAAATACGATCCAGGGGGGGTAGAGTTTGAAAATGAGACCTTTAGTACCGGTTCGTGGCACGAACCGGGACTAAAGGTCTCAACCCCATTAGTACCGGTTCGTGTCTCAAACCGGGACTAAAGGTCTAATATTTAGTCCCGGTTTGAGGCACGAACCAGGACTAAAGGGCATCGCACCCTTTAGTCCCGGTTCGTGTCTTAAACCGGGACTAAAGGGCTCAGGTGAACCGGGACTAATACCTTAGCCGCACGAACCGGGACCAATGCTCACATTAGTCCCGTTTCGTGACTAAACCGGGACTAATGTGAATATTGCCCCGGACCAAAGCCCTGTTTTCTACTAGTGATGCTTCTAAATCAGATTTTCTAGACTCTCTCATTCCGCTGTCTCAAATGATTAATTGTCCTTGGACGATTATTGGGGACTTTAACCTTGTTTTAAGACCATCCGACAAATCTTCAGCAAATTTCAACGCTAATGAAGCCAACATTTTGGCTTCTGCAATCAACTCCTTGCACCTTCAGGAAGTTCCTCTCTTGGATAGGCTCTACACTTGGTCCAATCAACAGGACAACCCGATCCTTGTTCGCTTAGACAGAACTTTTGTAAACTTAAATTGGACCAATCTGTTCCCTGACTCAACTCTCTCATCCCTTGCACGCACTACCTCCGACCATGTTCCCATCCTTCTGACGGCTACCACCGATATCCCCAAACCTTCAATTTTCCGTCTAAACAACCACCTGCTTTCAAACCCCTCTTTTGTTCAGCAAATCGCTTCATATTGGACAAGTGTTGGACCAAACCATAGATCATTGGGATCTGCAGGGTGTATCTGCCTGAAACTAAAACGTACACGGAATATGGCAAAAAAGTGGGTAGTCAACGCTAAGGCACCTAGGCAGCATGCTACAAACTGCACTACGATGATTTCTGTCCTTGACAAACTTGAGGAGGATCGCCCTCTTTCCTCCCTAGAACTTCAACTGCGCATTGCAGTAAAAGTAACCTTACATCGTCTTAACAAACTTCTGGCCGCGTACTGGCGCCAGCGAGCAAAAATAAGAGAGTGCACTCTTGGAGACGAAAATTCTGCTTACATGCATGTGTGTACCTCTGTCCGTTTTCGCAAAAATAAAATTCCCAGTCTGCATGTCAATGGGACGGACGTAACCCCCCATAATGGAAAAGCTGCCGTGCTGCACAACTACTTCAATTGACTACTAGGAACTCAAGCTCCCTCTGTAACTAATTTTGATCTTGATAACCTCTTGCTTGGCTCTAAACTAACCACTTCTCAAGCTCTGTCGCTTACTTGGCCTTTCTCTCTGGACGAAATTAGATTAGCCATTCTGAGCATGAACGTAAATGCGAGCCCAGGGCCGGACGGCTTCGGGCCAGCCTTTTTTAAAGTTAATTGGGATCTTATCAAGCTTGACTTGCTCGACTTCATAAATAATTTTCATAAGGGCTGCGCTGAGTTAGCCAGGATCAACGAAGCCTTCATTGTGCTTCTTCCAAAAAAAGTTGGAGCTACGACCCCCGACAACTTCAGGTCGGTTTCCCGGTAAAATTGTGTCATCAAGATCAGCTCAAAGTGCTGGCCACTAGAGCTCAATCTTTTATCTCCTCAATCATACACCAGGACCAGTCCGGTTTTATTAAAGGGAGAGGTATCGCTGATAATTTTTTCTGTGCTACTGATATTGTTCAAAACTAGACTTCCGCAAGGCTTTTGACTCCGTGTCTTGGGCGGCCTTGTCTGCCATTATGAGAGCTAAGGGCTTCCCGCCGGTGTAGTGTGATTGGATTCATAATCTTAATCAGACTAGCCAGTCGGCTGTGCTCCTTAATGGTAAACCTGGCCCATGGATCAACTGCAGACAGGGGCTTCGCCAAGGCGACTTGCTCTCTCCTTATCTCTTCATTATTGTAGCCGATGTGTTGCAACGTCTGATCCTTTAGGCATCCGCTAATGGCCTTCTATCTCACCCGATCGATCCGAGCATTCCTTGCCCGGTTCTACAGTATGCTGACGACACTCTTATCATTCTGCAAGCTGACCATGACCAACTTCAAACTCTAAAATCTATCCTTCTTGAATTCTCAAACGCCACGGGTCTGGTGATTAATTTTCACAAAAGCACGTTTGCTCCCATTCATGTTGATCCGGATCTCGCATCTCAACTTGCAACTAGTTTTGGCTGTGCGGTTGCATCGTTCCCTCAATCCTACCTTGGCCTTCCCCTCTCCACTCACAAATTAAACCTAAAAGATTTCTTCTTCATTATTGACAAGATTGACCCTCGTCTCGCGGGTTGGCGAGGTGTTCTCCTCACCCTAGCAGGCCGTGCTGTTTTGGTTAGGGCAGTGCTTCGAGCCTTACCAATCTATGCCATGACTGCTCTCCTGCTTCCTATGGGTATTGTCCAAGAAATTGATAAACGTTGTCGGGCCTTTTTCTGGGCGGGTCAGGATAAAGTTTCGGACGGACAGTGTAAAGTGGCTTGGGAATTTGTATGTGCGCCATTCTCTCGAGGGGGTCTAGGTTTTTCTTCTCTGCACCACTTAAACTTTTGCTTCTGGGGCTCGCTCCCACCTTGCTGTCAAGTATGGATGGTCTGATAACCGGGACCTTGATACTCCTCACCCTTTTGAATCTAGTGTTTGGCACGATATGGCCAAGGGGCTTGAATTTTTCCGTTCAATAACGAAGGTGCATATTGGCAATGGTATGACCACCGCCTTTTGGCTGGACCTTTGGGTACAAAACTCCACCCAAAATCTCGCAACAATTTTCCCTGCTCTCTTCTCCCATACGCTCCGACCTTCGGCCACTGTTGCCCGGGTACTAAGCATTCCTACTTTTAATCTGGATTTGGCACCGCGCCTTTCTCATGTCGCTGAGCTGGAACTAGAAAACCTACACGCTATGCTGGCAACTGTCTCCTTGAATGTGCAGGTACTTGACAAACGAATTGGACGTATCGACGGCAAGCCGCTGGCTTGCAACTCGGCTTACAAGGCTATTTGGAGCGACAAGCCAATCGACTACTTCGCTCCAGCCATTTGGAAAAATTATGCACCCAACAAATGCAGAATTTTTCTATGGCTCGCAAGTAAAAATTGACTCTTCACCAACGAAAAACGCTTCAACAGGGGCATATCTGACTCCAACTGCTGCCCGTTCTGCCCAGCCTCTGAATCAACGAGTCACCTATTCCTTCAATGACCCGATCTTCGCCCTCTTTGGCAGGAACTGAGCTCTCTTTCTGCTTCAGTACCGTCGGACTTTCAGCATCTTTGGGGCATGGACCTGGCCAACAGACCACGATCAACGGTCATCATTGCTATTCTCTAGAATATCTGGAAGAGAAGAAATGCAAAAGTTTTTAGGTAGGATTTGCAACCTATCCACCTCATCGCCCGCTCAGCTGCAGACGACCTCATGCTTTGGGCCAATAGATGCTCCAATGAGCAGGCCGTGAACCTTCTGCGTGATTGGTGTACTATATTGTTCCACTTATCTATGAGATTGTAACCTAACTATTTTTGTAATCTCTCCCTCCCCCAACTTTCAACCTTTGTAAATATACTCTAGCTTATAATGAAATGGTTCAGGCCGGGGAAAGCCCGCCGTAGGCCCGTCAAAAAAAAAAGAGATGCCGCTGTGGCAGCGAGCGGAGGTTGCCCGTAGCCCCGGCGCCATCCCATCGCACAGCTGGAGTGAAGTTGTCATGGCTTGATCTGTAAGTTTGGTCTGTACTACCTAGCTAGCAAGGGTTCCTGATGCTGTGGATTCGGCGCTGTACATCGAGTACTATCACACAGTCTAGTGTGTATTCTCCATTGTTAAAGAGAAAGAGAGGATAGATAGGAGCTAACGTGTGGAGACACCATTTTCTTCGATCCTCTGGTCGAGAGTAATATTGTCTGTCAGGCCCCAAGTCGATCTGACGCATGAAACGGACCTGAAGCTACAGGGAAATATTCAAAGTGGAGAAAACAGAGCAAAAGCAGAGGAAGCGACAGGCAAGTATTCAGGGTTCAGAAAGCAGAGGAAGCACAATTGCAGTCGGTTTTTATATGCATCAGTTCTGAGTGTCCATCTTTGTCCACTGCCTTCTGCATTCCAAGGTTAGTTGATCATCATCAGTGGATCTCCGGCAGGTAAGGTTCACATCTCAGCTACATATATAGACCATCAATGAAAAGAAACATGATGACACACAACCCGTTCAACCCCCGCGTTGCTCAATCAAAAGAATAGAAACAGGAGCAACCACACAGAATATCCAGAGTGCACACTTAACCACGCAGCACAAATATTCAGAAACCGTGAGCGCATAAACCACAAGCGATCCTCAGTTTCTGCGGCGGCCGCGCTGCACAGCATACACTCTGCTCTACTTTTCCAACTCTTTCTTGTAACACAAACGTAAGTTAAGATATACCGCTCCCCCACAAGCAAGGTGGCAGCAGGGGGTTAGCTTTTCCTTTATGTCTTGTTGCACAACAAGCAGTGGTGTATACGACGGTTAAGATATGCCGCTCCCCCACAAGCAAGGTGGCAGCAGGGGGTTTGCTTTTCCTCTATGTCTGTTGCACAACAAGCCAGCCACACAGAGAAACCACAGCTGTCAGCGTCTAGCCCATAAATCACAGTCACTTCCGTCATTGGGCACATGAACATGTTGAGCAGAGGAGGAGCGCAAGGGACTCTAGATGTTCAAAAGTAACTGATAATAACGTCTTGCAGTACATATAAATTTTGCTGATAGTAACATTTTTTGGAATCCAAAATGCAATACAAAAATAAAACATCTATCTAGCAACTAAAAGAACCAGATGTTTCTTCAGGCACTTCGTCCCAGACTCATTCATATCTTCTACGTATTTTCGAATGAAGGCCAGGCCGATGTTTCTGCAGCTACTGCATGACATATGAACAGAAGAGCGGTGTCTGTCAAATAAACAGTATCGAACAAGTCCAAGATGATCACTCATAACACGTAAACAACAACAAAAGTCATAATGAGCGGAACACGGTATCATTGCTATGGAGAACTTGGTAACGCAGTTCAACAAAAGGGATGCTAGTGAATATGAGGTACGCACCTTATTCATTATAGAAAAAAGGTGTTGCTTCTAACTGATTTAATTGTCAAAGTCAATGATGCATGATTTGAAACATTTGGTTATCCAGGACAAGAATATGCTATACAGTAAAATTGCATTGTAAAAGCTTCAGTGATGACAAGTGGAGCACTAACATGTGATGACAAGCTTTTAAAATTGCATTGTAAAAGCTTCAGTAATAAAAAGGAAATAGAACTGAAAATCGAGCTCACTAACATGTGGGGCCCCAATGGGCTAACCGAGATTATTAATTATACGAAACGTTGGAATTTTCACGAAATCGTACGATGGAGAACTTTCATGGAATAGGCAAGGTTTTCATAACATATTACAACAATTAGATTACATATGTACAAAATGCCTAAGATTTGAAATCAAGGCACTTCTCTACGCTTGGTCCCGGGCAGAGGAGTGTCTTGAGCATAACTTGAAAGAATGTGATCAAATGTAGTATAAGGTGGAATTCTTGATTCAAATCTCACTACAGTGGCCTGCACCTTCGGCCTAAGATCCACTAACAGCTCTGTAAAGGTCACCTTTGGTAATTCCTTCGCTGGAACATTGTTTGAGCTGTTCCAAATGAACTGAAGTGGAGAAGCAGGACGCAGAACCATGTCCGTCACGTCGATTGAAAGACCTTTTTCAAGAAGTAATTTTGGATGCTCACCAAACATGGAGAGGTTTCTATCAACTAGTCTCCTGCACCTGCTCGATATACTAAGCCAGAAATGAACATTCAGGTTCGTTCTCATTACATCTGCAAACAAATTTGCAGCGAGAATTGACCACCGCGATTGTAACTCTCTGGCAAACCGGTCTGCTATTTGTACTAACTGCGGGTGTTCCCCTGGGTTTGCACTTCCGAATGCGAGTGCCTTGAAGAGGTAGCTGAACTCCTCATATGTCAGGACATTGAGAAAAATTGGATTCACAGTTCCAAATTTCTCCATCTTCTTAAGCCTACTTAAGATTATCACTTTGCTTCTTCCATCCATGCTTGCCACATAAGAATAAAATGTGGTCCAATCCTTTTCATCCACATCTGAATCAATCTCAACAACTATCAATATCCTCCCCGTCCCTGACATGGCACTTCCTCTATCCGCTATTGTATAAAAATCGGTTTCATTTAAGCGCATAATTGAAGAGAAGTACGAGATACCCTCTCATCCTTGCATACATGCGCAACCAAAGTTTTCTTCCCCACCGCAAGCCCGCCAATGATTGGAAGAATGGCTGGCGCGGCAGCAGCAGGGCTGTCTTGCAAGAGGAAGCTCAAGATCATTTGCTTTTCAGAATGGCGACCAAACACAAAGTTGTCAATGTAAAGATATGTATCATATGGTCTGCGCACCATACGATCGCATCCACTTAAAATCACAACAAACTCTGTGATGTTGGCAACCGCAATTTCTAGGCTCTCCAGTGCACCATGAAACTCCATGAGGTGTCTTGCCTTGTGTTTTCTAGCACTCCCATGAATTATACGAGAACGTTTGAGACGAAATAATGAGCTGCTAACCTCCTCCTCATCCTCATCCGCCATAAGAGTCTCCTTGAGGGACCCGTAGTTGAACGCGCCCATCGCCCAGTATCCTCGATACATGGCGTCCGCGAGCATCTTGAGCTGTACCAGCATCCCAGAGTTGGTGATGTACCGCCCGTCCGCCTCCTCGACGATGGTGTGAACTCTCAGGAGCAGTTGCTGCAGCCTCTCCAGACGCTTCTCGTCAGAGCATGCATGGCATGAATACCTGTTGGTGAGGAAGGAGATGAATCGGGTCACGAGCTCATTTGTTACAAAAGATATGGCAAATTCCATCTCAGAAATCCTCCAATTAAACTGTATGTGTGGCTATTGATTGAGTTGGAGAGAGGAGACGGGAGGAAACTGATCGCTGATGCAGCTATTGAGTAGCTCTTCACATCGTGGGCTATCAATTATTGGTCGCACTATAGAACAAACGTCCCTTTCGCCTACCTAACATGTTATGCGTTGAGTTATGTATGGAATCGATATATACGTTATGTTTATTCCTCAAGGATGTAAATTCTCTTCTGTACGCGATAGAAAGTCACAAATTAAAGAAAAAGGTCCCACGGAAGCAATGCTCTAGTATTAACACTGCATCTCCAAAGCTTAAAGAACAGCGAACAGCCACAATGGTGCAATCAAGGAAATTCAGTGCAGCCTTTGCTGACTAATATAAGGCTGAACAATTGGACTATTATATTTATATAGACCAACCTTTTTGAAATGATGGTGACAGCCATTGGTAACCAAGATATGGTCGACATTCTCCCTGGAACACTCTGCACGACTTTGGTGGTCATCGGTCATTTGCCATGTTGATGATGATTGACATTGTCCTTTTCACCGGCCACTGCTAGCGAATGGTGATGCCTCTGGAACAGTCGTCTGCAGCTAGGTGTCCGGTCTAGTTATTTCAACGAATGGTGATTGCCTTGTTGGAATATTCTACTGTAACAAAGTTTCTGGCATATGAAAGTTAAGGGACACAAATAACATCATCTTTTGGTTCGACCAAATAGCGATTGTTGGAATATGAGACCAGCACTTGCAGCATGCATACGGCAGGCAAACATACAGTCGTCACGTTGAACGGTTTTGTCTTTTGAATCATCTCAATCCAAAGCCATTTGCAAAATTCACTGCCAAAACAGTCTGACCTCACCATGTCCAGAATACGGTGCCAGACACCAGACAGTCATGTCTGATACATGATGCAAGTTATTCTGCCCTCAAGATTGACTCAACTGAAAAAGTGATCAACATTAAACTTGTCGGCATCATCGAGGCGCACAAGTTTGCTTTTTTGCGTCATCTCCATCTAGGGTCATATGCAACCTCCAAAGCTACTCGATTGGTTTCGTACCGATCGATCGTCTTATATACTTCCTACTTCGGTGGCGCTGAGCTCACGCCACCCACGACCACGACAATGCAGATCTAGCTCGGTCAAGACCATCACCGGGAAGACTCTCACGCTCGAGGTCTAGATGATACCTACCACAAGTGCACCAGTGATCAGCATCTCCTGCTTGGCATACATATATTCTTGTAGCACCTCGTGCGCTTTGCCTCATAAAGCCAATGTACAATTGCACTTTTTTTTACGGAAATGTTAACGCCCACACGTGTGGGCGTTTGCACATCGCCCACACGCCTCCATCACCACTCATTTTGCCACGTATGAATAGATGACATCAGCAGAATTTTTTTTTGGTTTTCGGCTTAAAAATGTTGTATCTCCTAAATAAAAAAGTGAACTAAAAATCCGTTTTCACCATTAAATCCGTCTCGACGAGATCTTCAAAACTAGACCCCATGTTGATATGTTTTGACGATTTTTTTTGTCAGAAGTTGCCACGATGTTTACACTGCAGTTGCCATAGGGCTTAAACTAAAGTTGCCATGTGGCAATTTTAGTTTGTAGATCATGGCAATTTTAGTATTTTGATGATGGCAACTCCAGTACTTTGACCATGAAAATTATTTTTTGTATGAACCATGGCAATTTTACGTGCATGTATCATGGCAATTTTAGTTTATGGTTCATGGCAAGTCTAGTTTCTTAATTCCACGTTTTATAAATGTCAAAATTTACTTTTAAATGTAGAAGAAAATAGCTGAAACATATCATGGCAACTTCAGTGTAAACATCATGGCAATTCATATGCAATAGACTTGGCAACTTTTAATCCAAAAAAAATTCATCAAAACATATCAACATGGGATCTAGTTTCGAAGATCTCATCGCGAGAGATTTAATGGTGAAAACGGATTTTCAATCGGATTTTTCGTTTAAGAGATAAAAAATTTTAAAAACTGAAAATCCAAAAAGATTCCTGCATGCATGCATGCGATGACGTGGCAATCTGTTTACATTAAAGATGTGTGGTGCGTCTCCCTTCCTGCCACATGTGTGGCAGTTAGCGCGACCATTTTTTTAATATCTAGCATTCCGAGGACATTGTCACAATGTATTATTGTTGTTTATTCCAAGGAAGTATAAGGCTGAACAATTGAACTATTATATTTATACATACCAACCTTTTTGAAATGATGGTGACAGCCATTGCTGACCAAGATATGGTCGACATTCTCCTTGGAACACTCTGCATGACTTCGGTGGTCATCGGTCATTTTTCATGTTGATGCTGATTGACACTGTCCTTTTCACCAGCCACTGCTAGCGAATGGTGACACCTCTGGAACAGTCATCTGCAGCTAGGTGTCCGGTCTAACTTATTTCAACAAATGGTAATTGCCTTGTTGGAATATTCTACAAGAATTTCTGGTATATCATCTTCTTTAAGTTGGACCAAATAGTGATTGTTGGAGTATTAGACCAGCACTTGCAGCATGCACACGGCAGGCAAACATACACGAGCATTTTTTTTGAAAAGGGGGGACTCCCCGGCCTCTGCATCAGAACGATGCATACGGCCACCTTAATAGATAAATAAAAAGGTTCAACAAGGTCCAACAGTGTGAAATAAAAGTAATGGCAAGCTCACACAGAGGCACAATGCCAAAGCAAAAATCAAGAGGCCACAACCGGCTAGCATAATAAAGATAGGTAAACTAATGGCCTATCCTATTACATGACCGCCATCCAAACCGGTTGAAGATATCCCGTGCTACCATCTCCCACCGGATAGATCCAGTAACCACACGCTCTCTGGCCTCCGTCAGAGTGATTAACGACCACATAAGGATCAGCGCAATAGCCCAGAAGATAATCTGCAAAAAATCGATAGTTGTTGTTCTGTTAAAAGCCAAATCATTTCTGCAGTTTCAAATTGCCCATAACAAAGCACATACTCCTACGCGAATGTGTCTAGCTGTTTCGGACTCTATCCTAGCAAGCCATGTTCCAAATAACGTACTGACAGAATTCGGATGAGTAATGTTAAAGGCAATGTGCACCGTGTGCCACAACACTTTGGCCAACGGGCAATCAAAGAATAAGTGCTTGATAGTTTCATCCCGATCACAGAAACTACACCTACTAGAACCTGTCCAGTTGTGCCTAACCAAGTTATCCTTTGTTAGAATGACTTGTTTATGTACAAATCACGCAAACACTTTAATTTTCAAAGGAACTTTGGCTTTCCAGACAAATTTGAAACTAGGAATGGCACTAGAGTTGATGACATCGAGATACATCGATTTAATTGTGAACTCTCCAGACCTAGTGAGCTTCCAGCGCAACTGATCTGACTGATGAGATAGCTGAACCTCCATCAGTATACTCACTAAATGGAGCCACGCTTCCCACCGGTTGCCAACAAGCGTCCTCCTAAACTGAATATTAAGGGGAATGGACTGCAAAATCATTGCAACAAAAGCATCACGAGTATGCCTATGTTTCTCTTATCCTTCTTCGAAGTCCCAGTTGGTGTTAGGAAAAGGCTGGACTTCTATCGATCCCGATTCTTCGGCAGAGTGATGAACTAAAGGGAAAATACAGACTCGCTAAATGGGATATCATCTATCGACCAAAGGACCAGGGGGGCCTTGGTATCGAGAATCTTGAAGTCAAGAACAGATGTCTTCTCAGTAAGTGGTTGTATAAGTTATCAGTTGAGACTGAGGTCACGTGGGCGCAGATTCTTCGTAGTAAGTATCTACAGTCCAATACTTTGTCCCAGGTGACAGTGAGACCGACTGGCTCGCCTTTTTGGAAGGGGCTTATGAGAGTCAAAGCAACCTTCTTTAGTAGGACAAAGTTTATAGTTGGTAACGGCAACACCACTCGCTTCTGGGAGGATACTTGGCTTGGTGAAACGCCGCTGGCGCTTCAGTATCCTTCATTGTATAGTAACATGCATGAGCATGTAAGGGATCTTCAATGCGGGACCGTATTGACACCACTTTTTGGCATGTATGATCAAGTCCTCAAAACTATCTCAAATGGAGAAGTGTTTAACATGGAAATTCCTCCCCTCGTCGCGGCGAACTATTTTGCCTTTTGAATCATCTCAATCCGAGGCCGTTTGCAGAATTTAAATATCATACAGTCTAGTGTGTATTGCTTGCTAAAAAGAAAGAGGGGATAGACAGCAGCCGACATGAACGTGAGGTGGCAGCATCCGGCCGTCCTGTGGTCAGAAGGCGGATGATTTTCAGGCCCCGAATGGAGCCGACATGACGCCTGAAACTGACCTAAAGCTACAGCCAAATATACAAGAGTTCAGAAAACAGAGCAGAATCAGAGGAAGCTACATGCAAGTATTTAGAGTTGAGAAAACAGAGCATAGCAGAGGAAAGCTAGCTACAGGCAACAACGATGACATGCAAACAGAGCAAAGCAGATGCTTGATTTTCCATCTTGTGCACTGCCATCTGCCTTCACTTCTCGATGGTAGTCAGAGTCAGGTCCACAAAGGTGAAGTGACTGTAGTATTGTGTTTGCAATCAGGCCTTGGTCTCAAAAGACAGATATAATTTACACCACTATCATCATCATCATCATTGTCAATGGATCTCTGGCAGGTAAGCTACAATATTGAACTGCCTAAGAATATGCTAGAATATTGTGAATTGCAAACTCTCAGTATTCAAATCTATGATGTGTAGACACATTGCATAGCCAGTGTTTCTCATCAAGATGGCCTGGTGGTGAGCTGGATCTTTCTTTATGAGCTGAGATATCTACAAAGTAGAAATCACTGATGTTGTTCTAAGCCTTTTCTTGCCCACTGAGTTCCTTCATAAAATCGCTCTGTTTTGTGTGTAGTGTCTGTATTTGAAGTAATAATTGGTGCTTGTGTCCTTGCAATTTCTCAGCCATCAATTGTGGAATTCTGGCAACACGGTGAGCAATCTATATGATGATGGTTCATTGCGTAATTGTATTCCTACACACACACACACACACACACACACACAAACGTAACCAAATCCAGTATCGGAAATGGCATGACAGTAAAAATCTGTTCCATGTTAGGCTTAGAGAGTTGATGCAGTCTGAATACTGCCCCGTTATTTGAGTTTGTAACTCTTGTTTTTCAAAAAAAAAAAAAAAACTGTTCCATGTTCCAGGATATTGATGTTGTAAATGCTATTGCTCGGGACGAAGAAAACAACAGATTGTTTGGTGAGTATATTTTGTTGTACTCGTCCTAAACTGCGAGCGTGCGTGCAGCAGGATAGCATAAGGCAGTTTGTTCCCACTTAATTTGTGTGCTAAAATCTTGTGCCCACATTTGATTTTGGGATGGAAGATTTCAAGGAAGGAAGCCTGAAGGAGAATATAATAGTCACGGTTGAAGATGCTTGCAGATTCATCAGGTACGCTAGTAATGACGGCCGGAATAACCTGCAAATTAAGACGACGGCACAAGCAAGTGAGTTAGTGGCCGGTCTGTTGGTAAAAATACTAGAAAGGAAGAAAGGTCCAACAAGATTGATACCAAGTCGGAACCCAGCCACACGTGCGGACTGCCTACCTTGGTCGTGCCAATACAATACTCGGCAGGAAATCAATCACGCTCCTTGTCGATCTCCCCCACCCCACTGCTGGTAGCTTCTGGAACCTGTGTGTGTGTGCTCTTGTTCGCTGGAAACCACTCCTCCTCGTGGCCAGAGACATCAAACTTCATCTGGTTGGGATGCTCCTGGGCTTCTTTCCTCACCACGTCGATCATGGCGCTCATGCACGGGCTGCTCTCTGCTGCTCCTCCATACCATTCCTCGTTGCATCTAAACTCGACCCACCCGAGGCTCCGGAGGTGCTTGATACCCAGACCCAGAGGGCCTTTATTTGCAGGTGGGCCACCGTAGAACTTGAACTTGAAGCAGACTTTGTACAGCCTCGGCATCGCTCCTTCCTGGAAGGTAAACCGTGGCACACAGCGGCTGTCAACAACGAGTTCCCTGAGGCTTGGGAACCCTTCACCGCTGATGGCTATGGGATCTCTCGGGACGACCTC
This sequence comes from Triticum dicoccoides, assembly GCF_002162155.2. NCBI lineage: Eukaryota > Viridiplantae > Streptophyta > Magnoliopsida > Poales > Poaceae > Triticum > Triticum dicoccoides. The sequence goes on along the minus strand of NC_041386.1, from coordinate 747,019,012 downwards.
AAGCCTTATCGTCAGTTCACACAGGTTAGGCATCTCCCGCAGAATCTTGAGATCCTGCTCCTCCTCTAGTTTGCAGATCCTGATATCCAAGGAGGTAATGTCATTAAAGTGATCCTTGATCCACCATGGAATGTGCATGTGTTTTGTGCCAACGATTAGGCCCCCGCTATCGGTGACCCCATTAACCAGTCGAATGGACAACATCAGCCCGGCTAACTCAGACACAAGGCCACACTTCTTCCAGACTTGGCAGACGCACTCAGGCACTCCCTCCAGTTTCGAGAGCTGGCCAGCTTCCCAGGGTAGTGCACCCCCTTCAAGATTGTCTAATTTCAAAATCTCCAACTTCTTGAGCCCTCCCATTTCCCTTGGTACCTTCACCACCCCTGTAGCATTCAAGAGCAGCCGCTTCAAATTCTGCAGTTTCCACATCTCACGAGGCAGTTGTGTGAGCCCATAGTTCCAACTCAGGTCCAAGGTCTCTAAATGCTGCAGGTCCCCAATTTCATTGCCTAGCCTTGTGATGCAACTTCCCAACCTCCCAACCTCCAGTGTTTTCAATTGCTGCAACTTCCCAACCTCCGGAGGCAGCTCTTTGAGCTCGGTGCACTGCAGGTTCAGATTCTCCAAATTCTGGAGGTTCCCGATCTCACGTGGCAGCTCCGTCAGCCTCGTCCAGCTCAGGTCCAGAGTCTCTAACTGTTGCAGATCCCCTATCTCCCTTGGCAGCTTTGCCAACTTACAGTTGTAACTCACGGCCAGAGTCTTCAATTGCTGTAGGTCCCTTATCTCACAGGGTAACTCTGTGATCCATGTGAATCTTACCTGCAAAGTCTCCAGATGTTGCAGCCTCGCTATTTCCGTTGGTATCTCACTGATTCCTGTCCCTTCTAGGCCGAATAGGTGCCTCACACGGAGCAGGCCACCACATATATCCTTCACATGCTGACTTCCAAGGGCCTCGAATCCAAAATCCTCAAAAGATTTCCAACGAGACCTTTGGAATTCAAGCTGATGGTGGTGATATTGAAGATCCAACACCCGCACACGTTCCAACTTCTCAAAAGGGACATATCTCTTAGCACCTTCAAAAACAACAAGAGACCGAATCTGGGACCAATCCAGTTCCAACAAGGTATCCACCACCTCCACCGCACCTTCATCAACTAGATAATCATCGATACATAGCCGATGGATTCGACAAGCATATGGCGGTGTGATGTCGGAACTGCAAGTAATGAAATTATCTTCACGCGATTTCCATCTAAGGAAATTTCGCATCGTCGGATTCATTTGGTAGGTGGGCATACCCAATGAATGCTCCCAACGCAGCATAAATCCCCTGTTGCAAAGCTCTTCGAAATAACCTTTTGCTACATCCACTTTATAAGTAAATCCTTCAGCGACCCATCTCATGACCAAATCATTCATGTGAAATGGGTAATTCTCAGGGTATACACTGCAGTACAACAAGCAGGTCTTCAACATATGGTGAGGAAGATCGGTGTAGCCAAGCTGGAAACTCTCTGCCAACGGTTCAAACCCTGGAGTGTTCTGAATTCCATTTTGCTTAACTTGCTTCTCAATCATATCTTGCACATCACGTGCATTTACATGTACCCCTAGTTCTTCTTGTTGCTGACGGACCATTGTCATTGCTGAAAACATGCAAAGTAGGGCTAACGGGACACCACCACACATGCGCACAATAGGATGGTCACCGTCAAAACCTTCTCCAACCATGTCAGGCTTCATCCTAGTGGCGACATCCTCCCCATCAGGTCCGTATAGCCATCTTAGCTTACTCCAATCAGGATGAAATCTTGGCAGAGGACCAGGTTTAGGATTTATTCTGATGCAGAGCTTGTTAGTACCAAAACGATCGCCTGGTACAGAAGCAATACAAGTTGTGATGACAATTCTACTGCCAAGATTATTTTGTGGGAAAGAGTTGCTGATGATCTCCCATTCTTCACGATGCCATATGTCTTCAATTATTACTAGGTACCTAGGCAAGTTGGTTGCACAAGATAGTTAATTAGTAGGCAGCTTGACCAAATTAAATTCAGAAATCTAGGACTGAAATCCTGATCCTGACAGTGAATATTTTTAAAAGGATTAACTAAATTTAAACTTCAATATAAATTTGCACACCTTTTGTCATCTAGGAAATTCGATATGGTGTGGATAAGGCCTTCCTCTGTCCTTGCTTCGGTGCCAGCAAGGGGTTCAGCTCCTACTTGCTTGAGAATGCTTGTGAGAACCTCCTTCATGTTGGGAGTTGGAGTGACGGACACAAAAGCCCGGGATTGGAACTTATTTCCAATCTCCTTATACACAACGCTGGCAAGGGTTGTCTTCCCCACACCGGCCATTCCAACAATGGATGACATTTTGAGCTGTGGCTGCACCATTGTGCTCTCTTCTTCTCCTAGCAGGTATCTGATGAGCTGATCCCTCCATTTTCCCATACCAACAAGTTCTGACGCATCCTTGTGAACAAATGGAGCTCGAGGAGGAGGCAGTTTGCTTGGGGGGCTGGATTTGACATTTTTTCTTGAAAACAAGCTAAAGTTGGGTTCAGCAGACTTGTTCTTCTCCCACTTCCAATTGCTGTGGCACCGGCCCGACACTTCATTTACTCTTGTCCTGAAATCTTGGAAGGGGCTTGCTTGGATCTTGATCTGTATCTTCAGGTGCTTGTTTCTGCGGCTGGGCTCCATGGTGAGGATGAAGTCGTCGATGGCGTCGTGCATATCATTGGCGAGATCCAGCGCTTCCTTCTTTAACTCCTTGGATTGCGCATCAAGAGTCTCCTTCCCCCATATTGCCCAAAGGATAGCGTGCACCGGCTTGAGCTTGGATTTGATGAACTTGATGTCCTTCCGAGTCTGGCGCCGAAGCTTGTACTCGCTGCCCAGCAAAGCACCCAGCTTCGCGACGACGGGCCCCAAGACCCCGGTGGCTGCTGTCACGGGAGCTCCCTCCATTGCTCAGCTAGGCCGTGCAGGCTGTATGCAATGGAGCGCCTCCGCCAAAGAACATCTATGTGTGTGTGTCGAAGCCGGCGCCGGTCCAGCAGCCGTCCTTGCGAACTGTGTCTACCTCGGTGGAATGTGGAGATCAACCTCCAAATGGTTACTTCAGCTGGTTATCATAGCAGGGAAGAGATTAAGTTGTGCCTTCTCCTGGGTTGCAGCAAACCCAGATTCCAACAAATAGAAAAACGGTTCTTTGTCTTGATGATTTGGCAAAGCGGGAGGAAGAGATCGTTGTGCTTCTTTTGATTTTTCTAATGAATGAAAGGCTACTCCCACAAGACAAGCGATCTCAAACGTATTGCAACAAGCTGATAACCCAACACAAGCCAGAAGCTTATCTTCTTCTTTTCCTTTTTATATTGGAGAAGTTTTTACTCTCACTCTCTTTTGCTTTTTAAAAAGCAGTGCTCCAGTTGTACTAGCGAAGCAAGGAACAGAACATGATTCTCTCCTTAAGTTACTTACCCCAAGAATAGAGTGCCGGTCGATGCATTCCTTGGAAAACCAGCAACGCTACCCGGTTCTTTCGCAAAAGAAGCACCCTTCCCTTTTCTATTTCTTTGTTATTGGCAAACACTGTCATTTCAAGCTTGCCATTTTGCTTTGAGCGCAGCGATGTAACGATGAATTTATGATGTGTGCTATTCTTTGGTGTCTTCCATAATCCAGAGAAAATGTTGTGCCTGATAAGTGATGAAATGACGCTAATGAAAAATGTTGCACCTTGTTCCTTTCCTCAAATGATTCAATAATGCGTCACCGCTTCTTTTTTCTCAGGAATGATGCTTCCCTTCTCAAAGGAATGATGCTTCCCTTCTCAAAGGTCATGCATGCACGCAGCAAAGCAGCAAAAGCAGCCCTTCTCAATGTGACGTCAATCATGCATGCAGCAAGCAAAAGCAAAAGCCCAGCAGCTTGCCAACTTTACTTGTGTCCACCACCATCCTCGATTCCCCGCCCTCTACCCAAGAAACCAATCCAACACAGACGCTGGCGCTGCTCGCAGTGTCCCTCCATCCGCCTGTTAAATCCTCTGCCCAGCCAGGAGCCACCGCAGAGGCCTTCGCCGCTGACACCTTCGACGGCAGTCACTGGCTGCTAAAGCTTATTCGGCGGCCAGCATCGCAGGTGCCCACCTCTCGTGCTCCCCCTTCTTGTTTCTCACTTCTTTTTGAGGGAAGAGAGGAAGAGAGATCGAACCAATCAGGAGCATAGCCTCTTGTTTGCTTGCCAAGTTGACAAGAAAACTGGAAACTATGTGATGTCTAGACTAGAATTGCCTGAACATTAATTTCATAAGATGTGAGACCTACAGGGTGTACAAGAAAACTGGAAACTATGTAATGTCTAGAATTGCCTGAACATTTTTTTGCTTTTCGTTTCAGTCTAGTGGTTAATTAGCCAGATCTTCTAGTCGTACTACAGGGTGTACTAGACGCCTAAAAAACAGAGTATTATCTAGCATCTATCATCTATCAGTGAGTAAATTTCCACATGTTGTCTATCAGTGAGTAAATTTCCACCTGAGTACAAATTGCCATATTTCCAAAGGTAGGTTATTTGGTTGGGGACGATTTAGTGTTTCATTACCTAAATTATTTTTCTCACCATGATCGATGACCCGCCTTTACGGTGTTATAGATAGATTGACAACTGCTGACGAGGTGGCAATGGAAGTTAGCTCTGTCTATGCTTGATTTGAACTTTCTGCGGCCCACTCATCCTTTGCTGCACTCGCAAGATGGAGATTGTGGTGGGTGCTTAGGAAGCAACCATGAAAATAGAGTTTGACAGGAGTACACCGCGCCTGCTTCCATCTGCCTGTGCAGCCGCTGCCTTCGACGGTGGTTGCCCTGCCCGGTGACTGCTCAAGACTCTTCAGTGACCAGCAACTTATCTTGTCCAGTTTGCAGGTGCCTCCTCTACCCCCAACTCCATTTTCTGTTGTCTGGTAGTTTTTTGTTCCACTTGCCATGGTAGTTGATCTTGACAACCTACCATAATTGCAAGCCTATTTTTCACTCAATTAATTAGCACTATGACATATGAAAAGTACAAATTGGAAAATCCCATGAAGTGCATAACGTTCACAATTTCCTCAGCATTATATGCTATCTTGAGGCATTGTTGGTTTTCATATCATTTTTGGGGATAACTTAGTGGTGTTGATATATAGTGTGGTTAGATAATTCTATATGCATAAAACACAGTCATCGGTAAAACTTTTGTTTGTATAGTTTCTTTTATTGGGGGCCAATTGATATTCACTAGAATTGTTCCATGATTTGATTGTGGAGCCTTTTTATGATTAATTATTTTTCTGGCCATAATTCATGCTGACCCTTATCTTCCTTTTTTCCATTCTTTTCATAGATCAACAACTGCTGAGCACTGTCTTTGCACTTGCAAGTTACAACAACGGGGAGCAGATTGTAGAAGTGAAGATCACAGATAAGGAAGATGGAGTTTGTAGTGGGTGCTTCGGAAGCCACCATGAGATCTCTCCTAGGCAAGTTGGGTGGTCTCCTTGCCCAAGAGTACACACTGATCCGCGGCGTCCGCGGCGACATCCAGTACATCAACGATGAGCTCGCTAGCATGCAGGCCTTTCTTGGCGACCTCAGCTCTGCCCTGGATGACCACGATCGCCGGCTCAAGAACTGGATGAAGCAGATTCGTGACATGGCATACGACATGGAAGACTGCATCGATGACTTTGCTCATCGCCTCCCTCAGGACTCTCTCAGCGATGCAAGATGCTCCTTCATCGTGACGATAGTCTACGAGATGTGGACGTTCTGGCCTCGCCGTGACATTGCCTCCAAGATTGCCGAGCTCAAGGTCCGGGCACAGTACATTGCTAAGAGGCGCAACAGATATGGAGTGAACAACCCAAACCCAAGAACAAGCTCCGGAGCCGGAGCAACCCATGCTGTTACGTATGGCATTGCTGAGCATTTGGTGGCGAGCCGTCAGCTCATCCGCACAGAGAACCCCGTGGGAGTGAAGGTGGACATGAAGAAGCTCGGAGGTTGGCTAGCCAAACATGATAAAGGCTCTCGTCGAGCTGTTGTGTCATTGATTGGATTTGGTGGTGTGGGAAAGACCACCATTGCCATGGCACTGTACCAAGATTTCAGGAATGAATTTGACTGCCGTGCATCAGTCACGGTGTCTCAGAACTTTGATGAAGATGAAGTCCTAAGGGATGTTCTTGGGCAAATCAAGCCAGCAGACAGTCAAATCAAGACAAAGGAGGAGGTGCAGGAGGGCAGCAACGCAGGGAAGGTGGAGAAGAAGAGCCTAGTGACAGGTATTAAAAGCTCAGTTAAGCGAGTTGTGCCACTGCTCTCTGGTCACAGGCCGCAAAGCAATGATGGCAGCATGCAGAATAAGATAGAAACAATGAATCGTGACCAGCTTATTGAAGAACTCAAAAAGCGCCTGCTTGGAAGGAGGTACCTCAAAATCATTTCTTTTGTTTTTCCTAAATTACTCGTAGTTAGTTAGTAATGACTGTGTATATGCATCAAGTGTCTAAATTGTAGTAAAGCTGCGATAAAATTGTGTTGTTTACCACAGCCATTTCATTCTGAAGTATGTACAATAGTGAATGAGAAAAGGAATATTTTTCAGAAAATAGAAACCTTATCTAACTAGTGGAGCCTTGATAAAATAAACACCAAAATATTAATAGTTAAAGTTGCACGAGGAAATTTCGTCAAAAAAAAGGTTGCACAAGGAATAATTGTGGAAATTTTATAACTGAACTTCAACTTGTTACGAATAGCAAATTTTATAGCTGAACCTAGTCGAGTATAAATAAAAATTTCTGTACAAAACGTAGCAGGTAACATACTAAAATTGTACCTGAAAAGTAGAATCAAAATCATAAAATTATATCAATCCAATTCATAAAAATATGGCAATTTGGAGATAGGTTGGGTCGAACTACTTGAATTTGTGTTGAATCTGAATACGTATAAGGCTCTCTTGGACTGTTCGGAGGTTTTTTTTTTCTCAGTGGTATGAACTTAAATAAGCTAAGGATGTTTCTTCTCACTTGTATTTTGTTTCATGTTTTTTGGCAGGTATCTCCTCTTGATTGATGATATATGGTCTGTACAAACATGGGAGACCATTAGAAATTGGTTGCCACATGATAATAATAATGATAGCAGAGTAATAGTAACTACAAGATTTCAAGCTGTTGGTGCGGCTTGCTCAGAAAGAGATGGAACTGATTATCTGCATACAGTTAATGCCCTAAGTGATCCCGACTCCAAAAGTCTATTTCATCAGGGTGTTTCTGAATCCCCAAGCAGCCAAGAAAGAAAAAGAATGGATACAAGATCTCAAGCTGTTGGTGCTGAGTCCTCTGAAGGAGATGGAACAGATCATCTGCATTCAGCCGATGTCCCAAGTGATGCCAATGCCAAAGGTCCGTTCGATGACCGTGTTTCTGATCCACAGAGAAGCAAAGAAAGGGAGATAGAAGAGGTCCATGAGGAGATATGGAAATATTGTGGGGGGCTGCCTTTGGCCATAGTCACCATGGCTGGCCTTGTGGCTTGCAACCCAACAAGAAACAACGATCATTGGAGTAAAGTTTGCAAGTCATTATTTCCAGAGCAGGTGGCTCCCCTTACATTGGAGGGGGTCACAAGGATACTTGATTATTGCTATAATGATTGGCCAGCAGATCTCAAGACCTGCTCATTGTATCTGAGCATATTCCCCAAGGGCTCGAAAGTTAGTAAGAAGCGTCTGACCCGGCGATGGATATCAGAATGTTTCGTCGCTGAGAAGCAAGGGCTGAGTGCAGAGGAAGTGGCAGAAACATACTTCAATCAGCTTGTAAGCAGGAAGATAATACGCCCTGTGGATCACAGCAGCAACGGGAAGGTAAAATCCTTTAAAGTTCATGACATGATCCTGGAATATATCGTGTCCAAGTCAAGCGAAGAGAATTTTATTACTGTTGTTGGTGGACATTGGTTGATGCCAACTCCTAGCAACAAAGTCCGTCGACTCTCCATGCAAAGCAGTGGTTCCAAGCATGGGAATTCAACAAAAGGCATGAACTTGTCTCAAGTGCGGTCACTGACAGCGTTTGGAAGCCAGAACAGACGGCTCCCTTTCCATTCGTTCAACAATGGAATAATACAAGTGCTAGATCTTGAGGGCTGGAAGGGTTTGACAGATAAGCATATGAATGGCATATGTAAAATGCTCGTGTTGAAGTATTTGAGCCTCCGACGAACAGAGGTTTCTGAGATTCCATCAAAGATTGAGAAGCTCCAGTATCTAGAAACTCTTGACATAAGGGAGACAAATGTCGGGGTGCTGCCAAAAGCTTTTGGACAGCTCAAACAGCTCCGTAGCATGCTTGGAGGGAACAAAAACACAAAGAAGGCTTTGAAGTTGCCACATGAGAAGAACAAGGAGCCGATGAAAGCACTTCGTATCTTGTCAGGGATTGAGATCGATGAGGACTCATCAGCTGTAGCAAGCCTTCATCAGCTGACAGGGCTAAGGAAACTTGCCATTTACAAGCTCAATATAAGGGAGGGCGGTCAAACCTTCAAACAATTACGCTCCTCCATTGAGTACCTCTGTAGCTGCGGTCTGCAGACATTGGCAATCAATGATGAGAGCTCTAATTTTATCAACTCACTAGACACCATGACCACTCCTCCCAGATACATCATCGGCCTAGAGTTGTCTGGCAAGATGGAAAGGCCCCCAAAGTGGATCAAAGAACTCAATAACCTCTATAAGCTGACCCTTTCTGTGACAGTTCTTCGGACTGATACTTTCAAGCTCATCCAGGACCTGCCCAAATTGTTTACGCTCACCTTTACACTCAGCGTAGCCAAAGATGATAGGGACATAGTGGACATTCTTGAGGAAAATAAACAGCTTACCGACAGGGAGATCATTTTTCCACCTGGGGGATTCAAGAGTCTAAAGCTGCTTCGCTTCTTTGCAACTATGGTGCCAAGGCTGAGCTTTGCAGTTACTGGAAGGGAGGTAATGCCAGCACTGGAGAGGATTGATATGCAGTTTGAAGCCTTTGAAGGGATTTACGGCATTGAGACTCTCAAAAGCCTCCAAGAGGTGCATCTCAGTGTTGGTAATCAAGCAGATGAAATAACCAAGTTCTTGGTACAAGATTTGAAGGACACCCCCAAGTACTTGGATGAAAAGTACGCCAGCAAGTGGCCAAAGATAATCACCGAGTGAAGAGATTGGAATATGTCACATTATCTTCCAGTTGAGCAACAAATCATCTGGTACGTATCATCGCGGGCTAAATAAACAGACTGCATCCATTATTGAATATTGTAATGCATATGTATGTGGTACTGCTGAATCCGTCACTGATTCTTGTAATTTGTACTTCTATTGTAATGTTACTTCGATTATTGATCTTTTTGAACTTACCTCGTGTTCGGTTGTGGTATGTATATATCCCATAGTATGTGTTTGAATGATATTTCTGTACCCTATATTTAACTAAATAGCAGTCACATGGTTCAGTTGGTGTATGGAGGTCTCTTGCTCTTGCCCAAAGTGCTGGAGTTTTAGGAAGTTAGATTTCCTTCAAATGCATGCAGGCAATGTAAAGTTTGTGTTAACCAATTTTACCAAGAACTCCCGCTTTGCACGTGTTTGATTGTCTTAGCAAAGCAAAGAAACAACCCCCGTTTTGTATAACAATGCTCGAAGATTTCTTCTTTGCGACCAACTGTAGCAAACTACGCCATGTTTTGTGTTTGGAAACAGCCAATTTTTGTGTTTGGACATTGGCAACAAAGTCATGTGTTTTATCATAGGAATTCTCGAATGCATATAAGTTCAATACTACCAGTAACAGTTTTTGAAGACATAGTCATTTATCACAGAAATGGATGCTAATCTGAGGAACAAAGCAGGAGCAGGGGGGAGAGAACAGGGTACCTCATCTCGGCCGACAGAGCGAAAGAGTGATGCAAAGTGTCAATATGATCTGCTGCCAAGAAACAGAGTAGTTACTACCACTGCATGCATACCAGTTCTTACTTCACCTCTTCGAATGTCAGTTTGTCGAGCTTGTCGATGCTTGAGCAGACCATTCTGAACTTGTCAGGAGGCACACCGCAGATCTCCAGCATGACATCAAGCAACTTTCTGTGATTTAGTTTTATCATGCGTGCCAATATCTAGCCTATCCAGCAATTCTGTGAGAATTCCATTGGCTCATGCATATATATACTCCAGCAATGTCAAAGTCACACTGGTAGAATTCTCGGTATCTTCCCTATGATGGGTTATCTGTCCTGTATAGTTTTGCTATCCGGTACCTCCTCGGTGCACTTATGTCATTCATGGCAATGTACCGGGCGAATGGAATGGTCAGATCATACCGCAGAGAGCATAGCTCAGGCAGCCTGCAGGTTACTTGATGGTAAGATTTGAAAGTTTGAACATCTAGGAATGTAAGTAATGCAATAAAGTCACGTGTTCCCTAGCAGGAGTAAGGATAAGCATTTATACAGAGAATTGACTGGCTATTTGTTCTGAAATCTACTGAATATAAGTAACAAAAACGTGCGCAGTGGTTCGTTAACACATACAGTAGTACCTTGGGAACTTTAGGCAATCTTTTGGTGGCTAATTCGCTGCTCCCCGTAGCTTCCTTCACTTTATACTCCCACAACAAAGGGACTCCAATTTGGGACACCTGTGAATGGGATCAAACAAGAGCGACAGCTTTGGTTCCCCAATCTGTAACCACTGCAGAATCCGCCAATACAGAATTCTTGTTCTTCATGTCGCCTTTCGATTTCTCTGATGAGCTGCTGCCCCCGGCGATCTTCTTCATAGCTCAACATCAGTCCTTGGCGGGCGTGGCGAGAGCGTCGGGCGAAGCGCAGCGCGCGGCGATGACGGCCGCGGGAGAGGGGGGCCGCGCCGCAGCCGATGAGGGCCTCGTCGCGGGTGAGTGCGGCGGCGGCAGTCGCCATGGGAGTTCCAATGGGGGGCCAGTCGCCTAATCTTCTTCTTTTATTACTTTTTTTATTATTATTAATATCTAGTAAGTATATTTCAAACTAAAGACTTTAATTTATTTATTTCGGTATAAATTACACAAAAAATCACGGTGTTTTAAAAGTAAATTATCCATGTGTTTCAAAAAGTATTTGCGTATATAAAAACTGTTCATGTCTATTTGAAAAATTGTTTTTGTATAACAAAAAGGGTATCAAACCAAAAACGGTATTCTTCTATTTCAAAAAAAAAATCCTCGTATGACCAAAAAATGTCCGTCAATATAAAAAGCTTATGTTTTATTTACAAAATTAACATTGGTTTCAAAATATATAACATAGTTTGTAAAAATGTTCATCATATATTTTAAAAATCAATGTGTATGCGAAAATATTTCAATGTGTCTTTTAAAATTTTTATCATGTACTCCCTCCGTTCATTTTTATAAGACGTTTCAGACAGCCAAGATTGAACTGTTTTAGGCACTGTCTGAAATGTCTACAACGTCTTATAAAAATGAACAGAGGGAGTACTTAAAAAGGTTAATCATGTAATTCGTATGTTACTCATGTATTTTTAAAATATTCAAGGTGCATAGTAAAAAAGGTCATCCGGTCTATATAAAAAGATTGACGGTGTATTAAAGAATGTGCTCACCATTTATGTTAAAAATGTTCATGTTGTATCTAAAAATTGTTCATCTTGCATGAAAAACAATTCATAGTGTATTTTATAAAAAAAATCATCGTGTACTGACAAACCCTCATCTGTAATAAATAAATATTCATCTTGTAAAATTATATGTTCAACATGAATTAAAAAATATCAATTGGTAATTAAAAACATCCATCTTGTATTTTAAAAATAAATTTCATGTATTTTAAAAAATCATCATATATTCTAAAAATAATCACAGTGTATTTGTAAAATGTCCAACGTATATTAATATGTTCATCATATATTCTGAAGCATCATGTGGGGCTCCCAGCGGCCGGATATATATATCTAACCCATCGCCTGCAGATTAGACCAATACTCCGCTCCCGGCCCACAAATGTCGCTGATCTCACACTGCATGCAAAACGAGAGGCATGCAAATTATACTACATGCATGCCGATGCATATATGCACAGAGAAATAAATATGTCAGATGAAGAGATGCGAGTCACCTGAGCTGACAGGTACTTCCTCCGTCTTATCCATTTTGGTGACAAGTATTTTCGGACGGAGGGAGTATCACCTTGCTCGATCGAAATCCAAGATGATTTTTCGCTCACGTCGGTGGCAGCAGAGCTCAGCTAGCTCTCAGGATAGATGGGTGCATCGCTTTGGCAAAGCATTCTCTTTCTCTCCATGCATGGTTCTTTGCTTGGGCACTTTAGCAGCCTTTTCTTTTTTGCTTTTTCTTGGCTGCATCTGTTGCTTTATCACGGAGAACAGATATAGAGGCAAAAGGACCGGTGGTAGCAACTTGTAACATATTGTTCTGCATCCCACCTTGTGGATGCAAAAGAGGATTAGTTTGATCGGAGTTGAAAACAAAAGCTACTACAAGATGCTCAGTAGAATACTTATTAGGCCCGTGTTTCTACCCATTTGTTTTGTTGTTGCTTGCTCTCCATCTCTCTCTTCTCTCTCAGTCTCTTCTACACTCCAGAAGGTAGTATGCTGGAGATGCAACCCGCCCATCAGCAATCGCAATGCAGATCAGACCCGACAACCACCAAATTCGGCTGGAGTTCTTCTCTCCTTTCATATTTTTCAGGTAACTATGCTCCAGTACATCCCGACATGAGAACTGCAAATGCAAACTGCTTTCACTACTCGTTGGTTTTCTTCAGAAGTATTATTACCTATCTATTGTGAAATGGAGCACCATGACGGCGCAGGAGTACGCCGACCGGCAACAGCGACGGCGGGACAGGCTCAAAGCCACGCGCCGATCGCAGCTCGCGGACTCCGACGTCCCACCGCCACGCATCACGGCGGACCCGGACGTGGTGTACACCTGGGCCCTGGACCGCTCCTTGACGACATCAGAGACGGCCAAGCACCGTCGCCGCCACCTCAAGGATTGGTCCCTCGCCGAGATCGCCGCCGCCGCCAACGACGATGCCTCCAACGACCGCCGCCCTCTCTCCCATCCCATGTCCTCGGTGGCAGCGGCTGCACTGCGCACAACATGAGAGGAGGCGAAGAGGATCACCCGTGAGTGTCAGGCGGCCGCCAGGAAGCCCTTTCGCGACGCCGCCACCTTTGGCCACTCCAAGCCTGACAACGACGACTCCGACTACGGGCCGGGCAATGATTACGGAGGAGGAGCCGCCGGCTAGCCCGGCATGGTCTACGAGGTCACCGTGAAGTATAGGATAGTTTAGGGTTTTAGTTTTAGGTTTTTACTTCACCGGACGAAATATCATCCGGTTTCATGTACAAATTATCCTACTTTCAATGAAATTCACCGTGTTTATATCAAAATTCGTCCAGTTTGATCATATTTCGTCCGGTTGGTTCGAGTTGTGCGAAAATGTATGCGGCTATGGTTGGATGGCTGCCTCCCGCATCCTTGTCCGCGAACGGATGCGGACGAAAATTTGCGGGTTGCCGTTGGAGATGCCGAAGTGCCACCGCCCCACACCGAGTAGTTTGCTGTCTTTATCAATTTGTAGAAGTGAACCTGAAAAAATCCTGGCTCCCGCACTGCTTCCTTGCCTATTCCTCCCAGTGGCGAAGCCAGGATTGGAGCAAGCCCGGGCCCAAATTGTTCCAATTTTTTTTCAGCGTCAAGGGAAAACTTAGCATCCATAAGGCTATGACTACTATAAAAAAATACCACGTATGAAACATACGAAATATGGCTCAATTGCGTTCAAGGAAAAAAATAGCGCGCTACAAGAAAATAGCGCCGGCCTCAAAATACGCTATTAGCATACTACATCACGCTATAGCATGCTATTAACGAGACATTATACATTAATTTATTTAGCGAGCCAATTCTCAGCATGCTATAGCAATACTATTAGCGACGCTATGGCGCACAATTTTTTTCTCGACATGAGATTAATAAAATGCACATTTCCCTATGTCTTTTCTTTCTGTACTTTGTACACTGGCACGCTTTACAAACAATGAGATCTTTGCAACACATTAAGGTCATTGTGAGATCCCGGCAATCCCAAATAGGAACATCAAATCCATAGATCATTTGATGGCACATCTTCAAGAATTATGGTTGCATCTCTAGTTTTCCCTTTGAAATAGTCATGCCATGCTATAGCAATTCTTCCACTTTCAATGCATACGTTCTATGCTTCCAAGCATACCTGGGAAGCCCTTTGATGCGGCCATCTGCAGAAGCCTTTTAGTGTCATCTTCATTAGGTTCTTGGAGGTATTCTCTAAAGTTTTGAATGACTAACTTCACAAAATTTCTTAAACTTTTGAAGACTGTGTCTTTGCAATTCCTATCCAATCATCACCGGTATCAACGGGACAACCATATGCAAGCATCCACACGAACGACGCAAACTTCTTGAAGGAACAATGACCATGTTGCCCAGTTGCATTCCTCTTCAACAACAATGCCATCTCCAAATTGTCATCATCATCCGGCGATGAATCATCGGAAAACAACTCGGAAATAGAGTTCATCTGAAAAATACATATTCAAACAATTAACATCATTGATGAGCTTAAAATTTCTTCATTGAACAAAAAAATTGCTGAGAAATTTTGCCAAGCACCTTGAAGATGTCATCTACTGGTGGCAGGTGGTGGTCACGACAGGCAGCAATGTTGGTCGCATGGCAACGACAGACGGCTCGACAGCCCCTGTTGTGCAGGGGAGCCAGTGCGACATCGGCTGACCGATGACAGGTGTGGAGGTCCGGTGGATGAGCGGCAGGAACGGTGAAGGGGAAGGTGGCGCACTGCCCGTGAACCTTCAGGAAGCTGGCTCCACCCAATGTCAACTGATGGATAGGTAGAGTTGCATCTCTCCCTCTATATCAGCGGTGATGGGTGTTTTTTTGGTAGAGATCCTAAAAAAAATGGGTTTAGGGTAAGTGCTGGAGCAGGTCATTGGCCTCAGTTCCCCCTATGCATGCATTTTTTGGAAATAGGGGTACTGCTGGAGATGCTAACATACTTCTTGTGTTGACGTGCTATTTTCACACTTCGTACACTTTAGAATTGTCTGTTTACTTACACATAAACTGTATCTATGATACCCTCGAAATCTTTAATAAAAAATCCCTATCTAGCCATTAAGTTTTGTAGATATTTAACGAAACAATGAATAAATACACAGTCACACTATAATACATCAAGATGCATAAGTTCATTTGTTGGTCAATGTGATACCATTTATGTGCTTATATTTGTGGTAAAATCAATTGTAAACAGTTCTTTCTGAAATTTCCTAAACCAAAGTGGAAGTTGAAAAAAATTGTGACAAAATAAAACTTAGTTCAACAAAAATAATCTATTTGTTTGTATCTTTATATAAAAAGGCTGGTTACATTGTTAGTTGGGTGTTATACCTAACAAATAGTAGTATTTAATATAATGCATGGATACTCATGTACAAATAATAATGTGTAAATAGAAATGGAAAACACCGAGTACCAAGATTAGTTGTCACTAAGTAAAAAAATTCAATATAAATATGTAAGACTAAAGTTGTTCTCTAGTGGTTGAACAGTGGCATGGTCACCCGCCGACTGTGCTAGTCAATCTCTAGTAGTAACAAGACATATGTTGCACGTGGGGTTTACTACTGGCTAGCTTCAGTGGCGGTGTTGGTGTTCGATTTGTTCGGCCAGGGACAAGAACAAAAAGAATAGATGAACAACAATAGCAACAAATGTGTGTCTTTGAAGAGGAAGACGAGTCAAGAAATCCTAAGGAGGGGATGAGAGAGGAGGAATCACCTCGGGGAAGAAACATAGGTTGTTGCTCAATGATGCGGATGTCAAGGATCCGACCACGCGAGTTGAGGAGGTTGTTGGCGCCTCGTGCGGCCTTGTCTCAGCGTCATATCATTCCACAAGTATGCCCTAGAGACTTCTAACCCGCGCGGATTAGATACGATTTCTAGGGAATTGAAGGTTTGAGCCTGTGATACCCTGTGCACCAAACATCCTTCTCGGCATGTCATTTAGGGGGTTAATATAAGGCCCGCGGGAGCTTCAGACTAGTTTCATCTTCACTTTTAGGGCCTAGCTGAACAAGCTTAATTCAAACGTAAAGTTTTTACATTAGTTTTTTTGGTTTTGCAAGCTTAAGACACTGCTTAAGACTTAATTCAAGCGTATATTTTTTTACAGAAGTTTTTTGGTTTTGCGAGCTTATGACACTTTTTGTATGATTTCTTTTCATGAGGCAGAACATCTACTAGGTCGACGTGTGCTGCGCCATAATTCTACAGCTGAAAGATCTTTTTCGACCTGCAGCTCGGCATCTTCCCTGCAGAGCTTCACGTCGGCCTTGGCGAAACTTATGTGATGGTTGAACTAGTTCCCGAGGATATACCATCTTAGGGTCGGCCATGTTGCCCAACGCAAGTCTTTGGGGCTACTACATCGACGATCAAATGCAGAAAATTCAGAAGTGCAATACGGTTTCCGAGGACACTACGGTCCTCAAGTCGGTAGGCTGCACCTGTCTTGAGTCTTGGGGGCTACTGCACACCGCATTTTAGTTCCTAAAGAATGCTACCAAGCAAGGATTTGAACCTAGGCCGATTTTGGAATCGACCTAAGCCTCGTGGGCTACTGGGATCAGCGGTTCTTTATGTTGTCCTTAAGCTGCACACTGGATTTTATGACGGCATGCACCTTGAGGGTTACTGGCTATATATTTCCTAGAGAATAAGTTGCACCAATCGATAATATTCCTCAAAAAATGATGATGTGGCGGGCTCAGCAGGCGCATGTGTGTGAACGGTCCACCGAAATCTGGCTCATTGCCTTGGAGGGGCGCAACTTCCTTTTACCCTTTTTTCTTGATGTCTTAGTAGACAAGTAAATTATTTCTTTTCCGATAAGTATACACCTTAGAAACCAAGCCAGTTTGAGATCATGATCATGACACGATACCGCCTCTGGTCCTATTATATATACTACTTCTGGCCGCGACCACACACACATAAAAAACATATAGGGTCTTGCCTCGTCTCGCAACTTGCCCGCCACTATAGTCTACTCCATCCCAAGCGCTGGCGTGCATCGGCGTGCGGGAGAGTAGGTCTCCGAAACCATTGATCCTTGCGATCCTTGACAGGGAGAGGACGAATTAGGTTTTCGGAAAGCGCTCTACGTGACTGCTTAAGTTCGTCATCATGGGTTATCTTCCGTCCAAGTTGGGCGACACTACTTATCGTCGTCTAGAAAGTTGTCAGCAACAGATCGTTGCCAACAACGTCATGAACAATGTCGCTCCCACGGGAGCTCCAACTACTAATGAACAACACGTCCATCGTGATCTGTTCATGTCTCTATTTGTAGTTATTGTTACATGTGTGATGCTGCTATGCATATTTTTCTGTTCATCTAGTATGCTAGATTGTCTCATGTTACTTTATGTTCTAGTCATGAATTATTTACTGAAATTCATCATGAGTTTGCCTAATATTAGAGTAGTTTTACATGTTTGTACATTTTTAACTTACACTAATCAGGAAATTTTATGTTTGAATAATGAAACATTATTTTTTTTTGCTGTTTTTAGCATTGGTATGCCTTAATGTTATACAATATCAATCAGAATGAAATTTCTTAATAAAGTCAGAGTATGCCTGAGTTATATTAGCTCTTATGTTACTCCCTCCGCCCCACAATATAAGAGCATTTTTTACACTAGTGTAGTGTCAAAAATGCTCTTATATTATCAAACAGTGGGAGTATATGATTGATTTTTAAATTTTGGTCCCAATTCTCATTTTTGGCCCGGAACCCCAAATTTCCGGAGACAGCCCTGACACTCTATAACTTTTTTTTGACTTTTTTTCAGATTCAAGACTACTGTAGCTGGCCAAATGATAACATTCAGAAAAATTTAAGTCGTGTTAAGACAATCATAGTGTGAATATGATAAGTGCGTGGTTACATGTTAAAAAATTTAAGAATGTGTGAATATAGAGGGAAAGGGGATTGATTACAAGCCGAATGTGTCATTAATAGAGGTGATGAGCTTGGATTGGAGAGGCAAAATAAGGGTGAAAGAATAACAAGAAGAGTGATTTAAGGCATAGAAATAGAGAATGGCACCACATACGCGTGAGGAATCGACATATCTTTTATTTACATTTATTGTTGAATCATTATAACTTTTATGCCCCCGTTGCAACGCATGGGCAATTAACTAGTATATTTCAACAACTTTGTCAATTTTAAAATATGTTGGCTCAGTCTCTCTTTCGGATGTGTTCATAGGATAGGGTGGGTGTGCTTTCATAGATATGAGTATGCATGCGTGTATATAAACGTCGAGAGTTTATATTGTGTTTTTAAAAATACTACCAAGTTGAGTGCACCTGGAAAAAATGTAAAAAATCCAGTCGAATTTGGTATCTGTCTGATCTGCACTGCTATTGGTGGCAACTTAGATCTGGTTGGGCGCCGCCGCAGCGGGCATCCGATCTTGGGACAGAGGAGTGGCATCGGAGCAGGGGAGCGAGACCTAAGAGAGAAGCAGAGCAGGGACGGCCAAATGGTTCGGGCTGGAGAGGCGGCGGTAAATGGCAGAGGGTGAAATTTTTTGAGGTGGGGCGAAGTCTTAAGCAAAAAAAATTGTGCACAACCAACATAAATAATACGAACCAACAGTGCACACCAATATTTTCATATAATCCTAAGCAGAATAGCCAAGTACAATGAAAATGCAAACATATTTTAAATAGACGAACAACCTAAAACATACCGATAAGTAAGCTTTAATAGCCTGTAGAAGACCCAGGCAACGCTAGGGCCCTACCCGTCTTGTGAAAATCTTCCTTATTTTTACCAAGATCAAGACTTTTGAATATCCCTCTCTCAGTGTAACACACCATCAAGTCATTAAGCCAGCCATCGGACATCTTGCTGCGCAACTCGGTCTTGATGATTTTCATTGCTGAAAAAGCCCTTTCAACTGTTGCTGTCTCCAACGCTAGTAGCAATGCCAACTCAATGAGGCGATAAACCGCGGTAAACGTGATGTGCATTTCAAGTTCAACCATCTTTTTAGCTAGGCTTGCAATACCATGACAATCTCTAAAATCTTCAATTCTTCTCATGTGAATAATGAATAGCTCAAGGTGATCTTGTATATGCTGATGGTTATAATTATTTCGAGCGGCTCTGGGTGGACCAGCCGAAATTTGCACCGGTCCGTCCGGCACAGAGTACTGCCCTTTCTGAATTGGGCGCGTCGAGGATGGAGCAGGGTGACAAATGCTCCTTGCTCCAAGAGAAAAAGGGTAGCAGTCACCATTAAGGCGAGTGGAGGGGCAGGCATCGTCTCCAACTGTCCTCTACTCTGCTCCTGTGTTCACTACAGAGAGAAGAGAAAGGTAGCTCCTCTTTTTGTCTCCTGACTCTTGAGCAGCAAAACCAAATTAAGGGGATAACTACTTTGTAGCCGACATCTTGTATCTTGTGCGGACCTGCTCAGTGGCCCGCGCACTACTATATATGGCAGCGGCGCGGGTGCCTGGACGGTTCGTTAGGGTTTCCAGCTACCACTCGTGAGTTGCGGCGGCTGGCTCACTCCGCCCACACCATCCAGATCTCTCATCCTCCCCCTCCTCTTCTCAAATCCTTTGCGGTGGCGGTGATGGGCGACTGGCGGGCGGACAAGCGTCCGATGGAGTTGTCGGACCATGAGGCAGATCGGCGGAGGGAGCGGGAGTTGCGTGATAAGGCGAAGCGCTCGATGCGCGAGTGGCATGGCGGCAGAGATGACAGGGATCAGCGCGGCTACTTCCAGGATCAGGGGGGCGCGAGGGGGATTGGGCTCCTCCTCCACCTTGGTGAATCCAGCAACAAGCATGCAAGAAGAAGAAGAAGGCCGGTCAACGGCGCAGGGAGCTCAAGTGCAAGCCCATGGAGCATCCGAACTGCAGTGGGGGCCACGACGACCTGCTGGCCAAGAAGCCAAGGGCTCTCGCTGAGCCACTGGCGATGGCGCTGCCGTCCTCGTCCATGGGCACGACGGAGGAGCCCATTCCGATGGAAGAGATCCCGGAGGTGTAGTGCTTTAAGTGCGGGCGCTTGGGTTATTTCCAATCTAAATCTAAGTTCAAGCCGCTCTGTGTTCTTTGCAAGGAAGAAGGTCATGCGGCAGCGAACTGCCCGTCCTGCAGCCGCCAGCTCAACCTCCAGATCATGGGCAGCACCATCTCGGTCGAGGGTTTTTTTTGTCTGCAGTTTGGCAAAGACGCGGAGGCGGACGTCCCGACGGTGGCGCGGACTGACAACTCCGCCATCCTCTCCGCAGATCCGGGAAAGCTCAATCTCCGCATTCTCAAGCAAGAACTGAAGCACATGTTGACTGGGGATTGGGACTAGCAGGTTACCCAAGTTGGGGACGACGACTTCTTGGTGGTGTTCCCATCTCCTGATCTTCTGCACATGGCCAGGTCTAGTGGCAAGTTGTTCCTCCCAATCAATGACATCACTGCTCGGGTGCGGGATATGCTTCATCAGGAAGTGCAGCCAATGGTCATGCCCGAAGCATGGGTTCGGCTCTTTAGTATTCCCAAGAAACATCGGAGGGTGGAGCGTATCATGGAAGGTCTCAAGATGCTTGGTCGACCGGTCGTGGTCGATGAGCTCTCCCTTACCAGGTTGGGGCCTGTGAGGATGAAGCTGGTGTGCAAGGCCCCGGAGAAGCTCAACGGGGTGGTGGAAGTGTGGTTTAACCAAGAGGGATACCAGATCATAGTGGAGCTTGAACGCTTGCCCAAACATGGGGGCGAGGCGACTGTGCATGGGGCTGGTCCCTCGGACAAGCCCCCCCCCCCCCCAGC
>NC_041386.1:746987059-746997585 GCF_002162155.2 Triticum dicoccoides | reverse complement strand
GGGCAATTCCATCCAGCCTAATGGGGGCGCTCAGGGCAAGTCCAAGGAGGGAGCTTTTGGTGTGTCTGTGGGCACAGACACGCGGATGGAAGACCAGATGGAGGAGCTAGAGGATAGCATTCAGGACACGTCCATCGACATCGAGACTTGGGACAAACTGGGTGCTACTGCTGCTGGGGGCTCGGGTGGCGACCCAAGACACGGCGGTGAGCGTGCCGCCGCCGGCTCTCTCCCTTGTGGTGGCGTTCGATGAGTACGGTTCCAACCTCGCGGCTCCGGTCCGGAGCGTGTGCTGCACCCTGAGGTGGTTTGTTGCGGATGCCTTGACGGCCATGCTCAACAAGGCAAGGGTTGCGGGTCATATCAAAGGCCTAGTACCTCATCTCATCCCAGGTGGGGTTACCCATTTGCAATACGCGGACAATACGATGCTGCTCTTCGAGCCAGACGATCACAGTATCGCCTCGATTAAGTTATTGCTCCTTGCCTTTGAAATCTTGTCAGGGCTGAAGATTAATTTCCTTAAGAGCGAAGTCATCACCATAGGGATGGTTGATCTGGATAGCGTGAGGGTGGCCAACCTCCTAAATTGCAAGCTTGGGGGCTTTCCTATCAAATACCTTGGCCTCCCGATCTCCCATAGGAAACTGTCCATCATGGAATGGGAACCCTTATATGGCAAAGTGGCCAACAGGGTGAGCCCATGGAGAGGGAGGCTTATGTCCTCGGCGGTGAGATTAATTCTTACCAACTCGAGCCTCTACTCTCTTCCCCTTTTTACAATGGGGATGTTTCTCCTCGCGGATGCTGTCAACGCTAAGCTTTACACCCCCCGCTCCCGGTTCTTTTGGGAAGGAACTGGCATCAAACGCAAATACCATTTGGGTAAGTGAGCGGCAGTTTGTAGACCAAAAAAATTCGGTGGCTTGGGGATTACTAACTCCAAGCTAATGAATGTGGCCCTTCTTACCAAATGGTGGTGGCGCCTTGCCCAAAATGAGTCGGGACTCTGGGCGGATCTCCTATGGGCAAAATATTTCCCGGACGGGAACTTGTTCCAGGCCAAACCAACCGGCTCTTCATTTTGGAATGGGATCCAAGCGGTTAGACCAGCTTTCTCAGTAGGGGCTCGTTTCAACGTTAATAACGGCAAGGCCACTCGGTTCTGGCTCGATAGTTGGTTCGGCCAGACCACGTTGTGGTAATCCCACCCAACTTTATTTCAACTTGCCACTGACACCAATATTATGGTGGGCGGCGCATTAAGGGCTCACCCTCTGGCGATCAACTTCATGTGCCCACTCGACCCGGCTGAGGCAGCTAGCTGGGCTGACTTGGTGGCTACACTCGAAGGGTGACACCTAAGTCAGGGCGACGATTCCATCACTTGGAACATTGCTGCCTCCCAAAAGTTTTCGGTCAAATCTCTTTACAACAAGTTGACCGAGGGCAACTCGCTAGATATAGCTAGGGGGCTATGGAAGGCTGGACTTCCCCTGAAAATCAAAATATTTTTGTGGCAAATGTTTCACAACCATTTGCCGACGTCGGATAACGTGGCCAAGCGAAACGGGCCAGCGGATGGGTGTTGCGCGGTTTGCGGATTAGGGGAAAACGCAAACCATGTGTTCTTCGGTTGCTCCCTAGCTAGGTTTGCGTGAAGTGCCGTTAGGGAAACGTTTAACCAAAACTGGAATCCTTGCTCCGGTAGGGACTTGCTTACCTTGCTCTCGTCCCAAAGGTGTACTAATGCAAGGATTGTTTGGCGTTGCGTAGGGGCGCTGCTATGGTCGCTCTGGACGATTCGGAACAAAAATTACTATAGAGAAGAAGTTCCCCGCTCACCCCGCTCATATTATCTTCAAAGGTCACCTCTACTTATAGGTATGGGCGCCGCTGGGGAAGACGCGCGATGCTGATCGCATGAGCGAGATCATGGAGAAGATCAAGGATACGCTGGTGATGGCGCGCCAGACCAACACGACAGTTTGAGTCTTTTGGTTGTGATGTTGTTCTTGAAAGAAAGCTGATGTTGTTCTGGCAGTACGAAGGACGCTGATAAAGTTCCGAGATAGACGACGAACGGGACAAAATATATGTCCAACAACACACACGGTGGATTCCGTCACAGGACTGCAGCAAGAAAGACACCAAATCTGAAATCATGAAAACAAACTCATGTGCATTCAGGACAAACTTATCGGAAGCACTTCACCATCTTCAGGAGATGAGTCCCCATGGCTGTAGCTGCCTGGCACACACAGGCCACAGCACCTGAGAGCCCACCAGTAGCGCATCAGAAATTGAGGACAGTTCAGCTGTCGAAGCAACATAAGGTGCAGGTACTTAAAACGCCAAACTGACACTGAAGGACTTGAAGCAAACCGCAGTTCCGCACCAACATAAGCCGTCCACTTTTAATTGCCACCAGCGCGTGCGCAGGCGATGTTTGTTTTGTAGGCCTCGTTTCTTCAAAACAGTCCAGAGGGGAAAACCCAAGTGGAGAGACCCTTGGGATCTTCGGCGCGCGTCACCGGAGAAATCCTAGCGCCGCCCCTCCTCCTCCTTCCTCTCCCTCGCCACCGCCAGAGAGGGCGCGCCGGGCGAAGACTGGTAGGCGCTGGCGCCGGCGGGGCTGCCTTGTCTCCTCGGCGGGGGCGGGGGCCTTCGGCGCTGGCGGCGGGCGTGGCAGCACGGCTACAAGCTGGAGCCTGCGGGTGGTGGTGCGACGCGGCAGCGGTTGGCTGGTGGGCGGGCTGGCCGGGATCTGAAGCTTCGGCGGCTGGACGACGGTGGGCCGCGTAGATGGGATCCTCGGTGAGCTTCCTTCGCGATTGGTGGCGGCCCTTGGGATCTCTCCTTGCCGGCGGACGGGTGTATGTTGGTGGCCTCGCGTGGAGCTGCGGTCGCCGCCGAGGTGGGGCGACACCGAATTGTCCGGTGGGGAGGCATGCTGGAGGGACGGGAGGCGCCGCCGAGCCCGGGCCACCCGTCGCTGGCACATGGATGTGCCGGCCCGGATGCGTCCGCTCCCCCTCCTCCCCCGTTCCCCGGCCATGTGTGGCTGACACAACTCCCGCGTTGTTCGAGGCGGGAAGTATGCTGCGGTTTCTTCGGTCGGGTGCGCCCTTTGGCCCAAAGCTGATCACTTTGGTCGGTCTTGGGGGTGTCTGGATGCAGGGGGCGGCCCCGGCGGCGGGAGGCACGATGTTCGTGGGCGGGACTTGCGCCTCGGGTGCGGGCGAGTGGCCACGGCCACGCGGGTGGGTGGTCGCTGGTAGTTGACGGAGCTAGGTTGCATCGGAGGGGTGGGTGTGCTGGGGTTCATTACCTGCCCAATCTTGTATTGGCCGATGGTGGCGGCGTCCGTGGACACCGTACACTTCGTGTAGGCTCCGTCGCGGTGGCCTTTCTCCTTCGAGTTGCTCCGGGTGAAAACCCGATCTTTGGGATCGGATGGTGGCGGCTATCGTGGTCGTTCCCTTCTTGGAAGCACCATCTTGGAGTCCTGGTTCCGTCGTTCCCGTCTCACCTCCCCTCGGAAGAGCTCTCCGGTGGCTCCAAGCAGTTCGTCCTCGCGCATATGTAGAGGCTTGGTAGTCGTTGGGGTGGTGTGGCGGTGCCCGGCACTTTTGTATCTTGCCTTGGGTGTGTGTCATGTGCGGTGGTGACGTGAGTTTGTATCATGGTCTTTGTGGTTTGGTGCTTTATGTATAAAGCGCGACGAAAGCCTTTTTGGATAAAACAGTCCAGATGATAATCAACGTGACAATTGAAAAACCGTGGTAGCAGTAGGAAACATGTTTTTGAAGACAACATTTCTAGCTATCCGTACTCCAAACTAAATCAGCAACTATGGCAGCCATCAGATTTCTAACATCTCTAGTAAATTTTAGAAACCAACCACACAGATCATTAAAAGATTGATTGGATTGGATTGGTGTGTGATTGTCAACCAAGCAGCACTGGATTTCTTGCTCCGGCTCCAGCTTGGTGTACGTGGTGTTCACCATCGATCGAGCTAGCTGGCTGGTTTAATTGTGTTGATTTGTAATAAGGGTTATTTGTGCCCAGCCGTCCAACCTAGCGTGCTGTGTGTGTGTGTATGTGTGTGTGTGTGTGTGTGCGCGCGCGCACGCGCGATTGATGAGCCATATATAAATTGAGCTTGATTTGAACAAGAAATGTTATACTGTCATGAGTTTGTGTTAATTATATGGCAGCTGCGATTGTCTTGAAGAGTTTGAGTGGATATATTATTATCTTGTTGTGTTGCCATCTACAATGTACATATATTGATATACCTGCATGCTGACATCCTGTCAATTTGATCAGTAACCTGTTTTCTACTAGGTTTGAATTCAGATGATTTGCTAGTTTTGAAATAAACAAACTGATTTTTTGTGAGTTGATATACACATGGTGCTGACACGCATGCGTCTCTCCGAAGCAGAGGAGTAGAGAGAGATATGCCAGAGAGGCGGCGGGCAAATAGTTATGCCAGGGGCGGTGGCGGTGGAAGTTGCTCGACACCGGCGTCAGCTGCATCCCGCCGCAGGCTCGAGTGGAGTCGCCGCTGCTTGATCTGTAAGTGTTGGGTTTGTACCTAGCTATGGTTCCTGATGACGTCGATTTGGCGCTATCACACAGTCTAGTGTGTGTTCTCCCTGCTAAAAAAAGAAAGAGAGGATATCTAGCAGCCTCCATTAACGTGTGGAGGCAGGCAGCATGTCGGTCGGTTCTGTTGTCGGAAGGAGGAAGATTGTCAGGCCCCAAGTCGAGTCAACCTGACACATGAAACCTCAAGCCACAGCCAAATATCTACAGTTGAGAAAACAGAGCAAAAACAGAGGAAGTGACAGGCAAATATTCATTGTTGAGAAAACAGAGGAGTAGAAGAGGCTAGCTACATGTCAAACAGAGTTCAGAAAACAGAGCAAAAGCAGAGGTTGAGACAAGCAACTGTTCGGAGTTTAGATAGCAGAGCTCTAGGCAAGCACAACTGCATTCTGTATCTATATATGTATGTATCGGTTCTGATTGTTCATCTTTGTCCACTGCCTTCTGCCTGTACACCCCTCGCTGTTAATTTGTAGGCTGGAGCATGGGGTTTGCAATCCAGGCCCTGGGCTCAAGGGACAAAATGAATTGACGGCGTCCATCATCAAGGGATCTCCGGCAGGTAAGCTTCACAACTCAAATACTTACATATATAGACATGGACCATCAGTGTGCACTTAACCATGCTTTAGGAACATACTCTCTCTGTCTCAAAATAAGTGTCTCAAACTTAGTACAACTTTACACTATACTTAGTACAAAGTTGAGACACTTATTTTGGGACGGAGAGGAGTAGCATATCAGGCACAAGCACTCCTCGGTTTCGACAGCGTTGCACAACCTACACTCTGTTCTAGTAACCTTTCCAGCCCCTTGTGCTAATACTAACCTCAGTTAAGATACTGTACTCCACAAGCAAGCCACACAGAGAAATAGAGTTTCAAAGTTTCCTTGGCAACATCCAAGGTCTATTTAATTTAAAAGAATAACAGAGCAGGATATCGTCCACAACAGAGAGAGAAAATAAGTCTGGTTAAGCATATATATGCTCCTGCCGGCTACCCCCAGCAAGGATGCATAGAGGCAATTGCGACTGTTTCTTTTATTTCGCCGAACCTGTAGGAATTCGTTCCCACAGTGTAAATTGCTGCTACTTTAAGTGCAGAAAGCATGCACATAGGAAACCAAGTTCCACAGCCATAGCAAGGTACAAGTATCTCATTTGGTCTCAACAGCATCTTTCCCAGCACCTTCCTTGGGTCTCACCTTCGCCTTCTCTAGCATCTCCAATCCTGGCTGTGTTTGCCCGCTCTGCCCTTGCCCGAGAGCGGCTTCTACGAGGTGCGCGGCATCTTGCTCCAGCATCCCCTGTTCCTCCCCTACCTGCACACAATTTTTAGGTGTCCACTTGAAGAAGCTGAACCTTTAACACAAGTACACACCTATCCACATTTCCATTTTCTAAATCAACCACACAGTCAACCTGATATGTGAGTAGTTTTTATTATATCAGTAATCCTGATATGTGTTTTTATTATCCGTTGACTGGAGGACAAATAATGTACCAGCCAGGTTCTATATCAGTAATCACCTGAATAGACTTATTTACCTCGCAGAAATATTACTGTTGGTTTTGATCTGACGGCTTAAACAGGCCAGTTAGATCTATTAGTTTAACAAAAACAGGGAAAAGATAACGTTAATGAAAAGGCCGACGCACCAACGTACGTGAGGTTTTTATCCCAACTAAGGCGCCCTGATCGGGGGCACCCAAACCAACTGATGGTTTAGGTCCCCTGTCGCCAGCGCTACATAAAAGGGAACGGGAGAGGGTTGGCAGCCTGCGCGATCACAATTCACGTACGGTTTCACTCCCCTCCCGATATTCTCTCACCCCATCCGATCAGGGGGAGCGCTGCAGCGACGGGAAGACCTACTCCAGCCGCCGCTGCCGTCCCCGGGCAGTGCCGGTGGCGTCCTGAGGGCATCAGGACGTTGAGGAGGACTTCTACCTCGACTACATCACCTCTGCATCAAGCCTGCACCAAGCAGACGATCATGTCCACTGCCGTGACACGTAATGATTCCCTAAACCCTTCTCTGTTCATGTTTTAGGTGATCTAGATGCAATCTGTTCCTGCTAATGGCATCCCAGAGATGCATAATTACTCCAACAATGGTATCAGTCGCCAAGTTTGATTGCAATAGGTCCCTATATTATTGATCTGTAGATCAACATCAAGTTTAGATCAAGTTAGGTTTAGGGTTCATGATCAAAGATTGAAAGTTTTAGCCCCTGGTTACCCCTAAGATGCATGCTACTGTCTTGATGCAATCTGTTCCTGCTAATGGCATCCCAGAGACGCATAATTACTCCAACAATTACCTCCAAACTTCACCTCGGTTCTACTGGCTACGTCACCAGGAGAGGATCAGAAGAATTTAAGACAGTGGACTGTGTAAATTACCTGTGTGCCATGTTCCATCTGCTCACCCTCTAATCCTGCCACTCCTTCCATCCCCTCTGTAAACATTGCCATGTTAGTGCTCTGCCCATTTTCACTAGCAAAATCATTTGAGTCGTCGGAGCTATCTCCATCTTTCGTTCCTGAGCTTGGATGTTTTTGTTTCGACACTTCTCTTTGAACTGGCACTCATGTCTTCTCTTTTTGCAGCAGTGTTTCCATGAACTTGTTCAGGCTTCAGAATGCGTCTAGGCAGGTGTCTGTACACCACCGGAACCAGAAAACAGCAATGGCTATGTGCATCTTGCGATGCAAAGGCCGGGGTGCTGAGCTGCAAGACAGATATTTCCTCATGCAAGCCGGCTACTGTCAGTAGCCACTATGGTTTACTCACATTCAGAGGGATTGGTTCGGACTTTGGAGTATGCTTAGTATATTTGGTTCCCAATCTTCCCCAAGCGCGCGGTGGAGAGTGTTCTTATGGCTGGCTTGCAAAGGTCGCCTTAATGTGAAAGATTTCATGCTAAGGAAACAGTCACAACATTGACAATTGTTTTTGTCACCTATGCCCTACGCTGCGCCCTGGCTCATTTGATTTGGGACAGGATGGGTGTCCTGCATAGTACCACAGAGGATTTCTCACTTTTGCGGTTCATAGAGAAGTTGTGTGAAGATCGTTGGTGGATGGTTATCATCGCCGCTTGTGCTGCTGAGCTTTGGAAGGTCAGGAATGCAAGAGTCTTTGATGGAATCTTTGTCTCTCATGCCAGCTCCTGCTACAATATCTGTGAGATGCTAAACCACTCACAGATTGAAGAGGCTCACACATATATTTTCCCTAGCTAGAAGATAAACAGAAGCAACATTGATCTGATGAATTTATTCATTTATTAATTATTATCTAAATCCAGTAGGTGCTTTCATATTTTTCATCCAAATGGACTGAAGATATTGACATTATCTGATTCACTCATCCTTTGATTCAAGAGATGATTTCCTCTTACTATGTAATAATCAATCACAACACACTAGTGCAGAACCGGGCTATAGCACCGGTTCGTAAGGGCATTTAGTGCCGGTTGTGTAACCGGCACTAAAGGGTGGGGACTAAAGGTCCCCCCCTTTAGTACCGGTTCGTCACGAACCGCCACTATAGTGTCACCACGTGGCACGAGCCAGGGCCGGGTGCAGGGAGACCTATAGTACCGGTTGGTAACACCAACCGGTACTAAATGTTCGGGGGGTTTTGTTTTTTTTTAAATTTTCCTTTATTTTTGTGTTTTCAATTTAATTTAGAGATTGTTTTACATTATAATGAGTTGTTAAATCATCAGGTGAAAGTACCCACGGATTAGTTTCAACTGGATGCATGCATGGATCCTAGCTAAGTGATCAAAGTATATATGCCATATCCAAATATATTACTTGATCACTTATATTAGGTGAGCAAGTAATTAATATGGATATGGCATATACTTGATCACTTATCTAGCTAGGATCCATCCAGTTGAAACTAATCTGCGGTTTCTTTAATAAATGATATAATAACTCATCATCATCATATTAATATAAAAACTATTGCATCATATATATCACCACCAACAAGTTAACGGTATACTAGCTAGCTAAAAATCATTATAGTCGTCATTACCACTATTTAATCATCATAGTCATTACCGCTATCTAATCACCACCAATACTAGCTTAAAGAAGAAACATTCACTTTGTACCAGAAGGAAAGATATCATCGAGTTCAACATGATCACTCTTTGAGATTAAGTTCAGGACGAAGAACACGAACATGAGAGGACAAGTACTAAGAGCATGCTAATCACTCCTGCTGCTCTCTCTCAGGTAAAATGGCATAGAACATGTGTAGCTCTCCTGATTCATCATATTGGAGCATGTAGATGAACCTATCTCCTAATCGTGGGTTGCGCTTCTGCTTGTTGACTCCTAGTACTTCTCTGCGATCATTCACAATTTTCCTCTAGTCTTTCACTATTAAGCATTCCTCGGTTCTAGAAATCCTCAATGCACTCGTGTGCAATGTAGGATGTCTTGGCCGTAAGCTAACAATTGACATGCGACCGTTAGTCGAGATCCACTGAGGCACAACTATCATCGGGAGTCCCTGCTGAAGAGAACATCGTATAGTATCATACTTAGCAACATGAAGTTTAATTAGCTTAAAAAATAATGTATTCAAAAGATGCACTGAGGACAAAGTGTAAAAATCTTACCATCTTTCCTAAATACATGTGACCGTAGTTCAATACGAACACTATTGGTCGCACGTTTTGAGTACTAAGATTTGCAAGTCTAGGAAAATAATTTCTCTCGACAGCATCAAGATCCTCAAGCCATGAAACATATTGACTTATCTCCTCGTAGTTTAGTTCAGCCTCGGGACAGTGGAAGGTCCTGTCTACCAAGCGTTGGACATGTTTGCTTGAATGAAAATAAGCTGTCAATAGAAATTAGTTGTCAACTATTTTTGAAAAAACAATATCAACATAAATATGGCATGAGAAACTCACATAATGGTAGAACTGGAGGCGTCTACACATCGACCCAAATGTCTCTATTATCTTCAATATCATCTTCGGGACGAATATCAAAGGTGATAAACATATCATGCTCAAATGCATAAGTCTTGGATAGTGCTTGCCAAGTTTTGCATTCAAATTGGGTGTAGGTTTCTTGATTGTATATTTTGAAGTTGAAGGTATAACCATGCTCGGTCTTCAAGTAAACTCTCTTTACCTCCATAGTTTTGTCACGACTGAAACCTATCTTATCCAATACAAAAATTCTTGCATGGCAGGGGATACGCAAGTAGAATAGTGAAAATTTAAAATAATAAGTTGAAGCAAATGAAGCATATATAAGTCATGCTTAATTACGAAAAAAGACTTGTCATTCTGACTTACTGTATCCACTTCGAAGGTCTCATCCAGCTTGATGCTGAAGCGCCTATCATCAACTAGGAAATTTTTGTCGCACAGGCCGCATTGGTCTTCGCAGATTCGCACATAATGAAATCGTTTTCGTCGTCAGACGACATTTCCTATGTTCATAGGTGAAACATTAAACACTTATTAGTTATATATTAATTCAACTAATTAAACTAGTTCTATTAATTCAACTAGCTAGTTCAACTAATTAATTCAACTTAGCACTTACTAAAAATATACCTAAATAAAGTATAGCTCCTAATTCAACTAATTCAACTAATTAACTAGTTCAACTAATTCAACTAAACTAGTTCTATTAATCTTCTTACTAAAAATAAAGTAGCTAGTTCTATATACTAAAATTTTAATTATATGATCAAATCTCATATACCTAAATTTAGTATATATTAATTCATCTAACATTAATATAAATTCATCTTAACTAAAAGTGTAAAAAACTAACTCATCTAACATTATCTAATTCTTATATAATATAACATTTTGCGTTAAACATTTGTGTGTGTGTGTGTGTGTGTGTGCAGGA
>NC_041386.1:746978945-746986609 GCF_002162155.2 Triticum dicoccoides | reverse complement strand
GACGGCGACGTGGGCGATGACGGGGGTGGCAACGACGACGACGGGGGCGGCGCGCGCGGGGACGGGGCGCGACGAAGATGGATGATAATTGAAAATTTTAGTAAGTGCTAGTTATATAGGGGAGGCCTTTAGTACCGGTAAGAACAGGAACCGGCACTAAAGGTTAAATTTTGCCAGGCGAAGCGGCGGGAGGCGACCCCCTTTAGTATCGGTTCATGGCACAACCCGGTACTAAAGACCCACCCTTTAGTACCGGTTTGAGCCACAAACTGGTACTAAAGGGGGTGCTCTCCCGTTCCGCGCTACTCATTGTTTAGTCCCACCTCGCCGAGCGAAGGGCAGCAGCACTGGTTTATAAACCCAGTCGCGGCTGCTCCTTCGAGCTCCTATATAATGCAGGCATGTGGGCCTAACTTTGCCGCACTGCTCTGTGAGCCTGCTGGGCCTTATGGGCCTACATATGCACGTCCAAGGCCAAGCAGGCCCACTGGGCAGCGCGGAAATAATTTTTTTCATATAGTTTTTTTCTTTTGTGGTTTATATATTTTCTTCTATTTATTTGTGAGTAGTTTTTTGCTGTATTTAGAATTTCTTATATTTAATATTAGTGTGTTTTATCATTATATTCATATTTGCAGTGATTTTTCAGTTCATTTTGTAGTGCTTTTCACTTTCACGGTGATTTAGCTCTGAAAACAAATCAGTAAATGCATCGAAAATAGCAAATTATGTCAGAAAGGGTTGAAAGTTGATGACGTGAATTTGAATTGTGCATCTGAACGCAAAAAAGGTCTGGAATTGTACTAAGTTATTAAAATATTGAATAGCCGGTGTAACAGATGAGTTTTCGTCCGAAACCCTGATACTTCCTAAGAGATTGTCTAGTTTGTACACGAAGTACATCCAATTTTTACCGTAACCCTCTCTACTTTTTTGCACATGCTATGCGGGTGAAATGATGATACCTTGCCAAGTTTCAACCATTTTCAGAGTTCATTTTGTAGTGCTTTTCACTTTCACGGTGATTTAGCTCTGAAAACAAATCAGTAAATGCAACGATAATAGCAAATTATGTCAGAAAGGGTTGAAAGTTGATGACGTGGATTTGAATTGTGCATCTGAACACAAAAAACGTCCAGAGTTGTACTAAGTTATTAAAATATTGAATAGCCGGTGTAACAGATGAGTTTTCGTTCGAAACCCTGATACTTCCTAAGAGATTGTCCAGATTGTGCACGAAGTGCATCCAGTTTTTGCCGTAACCCTCTCTACTTTTTTGCACATGCCATGCGAGTGAAATGATGATACCTTGCCAAGTTTCAACCTTTTCAGAGTTCATTTTGTACTGCTTTTCACTTTCATGGTGATTTAGCTCTGAAAACAAATCAGTAAATGCGTCAAAAATAGCAAATTATGTCAGAAAGGGTTGAAAGTTGATGACGTGGCACTAGTAGAAAAACGACCTAATGTTCAGCTCATTAGTGCCGGTTTGATTTTGAGCCGGCACTAATGTGTCCATTAGTGCCGGTTCCAATGGCTAGCTGGCCGCTCTCATTAGTACCGGTTCGTGGCGAACCTTTAGCACCAGCTCGTGCCATGAACCGGTACTAAAGAGAGTGGTGGCAGGATGTTGTCAGTCTGGGGCCCCTCCAGCACCTTTAGTACCGGTTCGTGCCACGAACCGATACTAAAGGTCGTCCTACATAAACCCTTCGTCCACCCGAGCTCGCTCTATTCTTCCCCTTTCCCCTCTCCTCCTCTGTTCTTCCCCTCTCTTCCTCGATCTCATAACACATTTTGCCCAAAATTTGTCAAGATTTGAAGGCCCCCATCCATTCAAATGATCACAAAGGTTAGCAACTTTGTCCTTTCATCTCTCATTGCTAGATTAGCTCTTGCAATGCTTTGTATAGTGATTAATTTTGTGAGTTTAGTAATTTGGGAGGAATTATATGTGCTAGTATTTGATTTATATGCAATTTGAGGTAAAAAATAACACTTAGTTTGCAGATGTAGGCGTGGTTTACTTAGTGCCTTCTAAATCTCCGTCGTAACCACCGTCGATCGCCGGCACCACCTTGTGGTGAGGCTCTTGTTCATGAATGTTTTACATTACCAAATTGATGTTTTGCGATTTGGATATATAGTTACTCGTATAATTATCTTACCTGTATGTTGTTTGTTTTACATAGTGCCATGGTTTTGATATCCGTCCCCGTCGTCCCTCATCCTTGTTATGATTCGGATGTGGTATATTCTCTTATAAAACTAGTTGTTGCATTTCGTGTTTATGACAAATTATGCCCATCAAGTTGACATAGATATTTTTATCTAGGAGGTATGTGAACCGAAAATTCCAACCGACCCTATTGTCGAGAGGTTAATTTTAGTTGAAAGAGAAAACGAGTATTTGAAAGAAAAATTGAGAAGAATTGAGGGGGAGAAGATGGAATTGGAGTTGCATGTTGCCGATGTCGTCGGTGATCACAAGATCAAGATGGAGAAAATGCGGTTGAAGATTAGAAAGATTAGAAAATATGCCATTGATAGTGTGGCTTGGTATCATTATGTTGTTGGATCAATTGTTACCTTAGTTGTGATCTTGATCGCATTTGTTGTTGCATTTAAATTCTTTAGCTAGAGAGTTATTTGTATGTTGCATTTAATTAAGTGTTGTATATGAACTTTATGTATGAAATTGTATTAATTTGGTCTATTCGGTGTTGTGTAATGAAGATGAGTCGACAATGGGTGTATGATGACCGATGCTCTCCCGAGTTCATTAATGGCGTGCATACTTTTCTGCTTGCCGCTGAGGCAAACAAGCGGGCGGATGGTTTTATGCCTTGTCCATGTGCTGGCTGTAAGAATGGTCAGAATTACTCTACGTCAAAAACCATTCACGTCCACTTATTTGAGTCCGGTTTCATGCCCCACTATAATGTTTGGACCAAGTACGGAGAAAGAGGGGTTAATGGAAGACAATGAAGAAGAAGAGGACGACGACAGCTATCCTGGCCGTGGGTTCCCTGAATACGATGATACAACAATGGGGGAAGAAGCTGAGCCGGCAATGAGGGAAGAAGCCGAAGAAGAGGCATCATATGAGCCCGCTGATGATCTAGGTCGGGCCATTGCCGATGCAAAGAGAAACTGCGCAAGTGATTTGGAGAAGAAGAAGTTGCAGCGCATGTTAGAGGATCACAAGATATCGTTGTACCCGAATTGCGAAGCTGACAAAAAAAATTGGGCACCACACTGGAATTGCTGCAATGGAAGGCAGAGAATGGTGTATCTGACAAGGGATTTGGAAAGCTGCTGTTAATGATAAAGAATATGCTTCCAAAGGACAACGAATTGCCCGAGGGTACATATGAAGCAAACAAGGTTGTCTGCCCTCTAGGGTTAGAGGTGTAGAAGATACATGCATGCCCTAATGACTGCATCCTCTACCGCGGTGAGTACGAGGATTTGAACGCTTGCCCGGTATGCGGTTCATTGCGTTATACGATTAGTCGCGATGACCCTGGTGATGTCGAGGGCGAGCGCCCCAGGAAGAAGATTCCTTCCAAGGTGATGTGGTATGCTCCTATAATACCACGGTTGAAACGTTGTTCCAAAACAAAGAGCATGCGAAGGCGATGCGGTGGCACGGAGAAGACCGTAAGAAAGACGGAAAGTTGAGAGTACCCACTGACGGGTCGCAGTGGAGAAAAATCGAGAGAAAGTACAGGGAGGAGTTTGTAGGTGACCGAAGGAACGTATGGTTTGGTCTAAGCGCAGATGACATTTATCCTTTTGGGGAGCAGAGCAGCAACCATAGCACCTGGCATGTGACTCTATGTTTGTATAACCTTCCTCCTTGGTTGTGCATGAAGCGGAAGTTCATTATGATGCGAGTGCTCATCCAAGGCCCTAAGCAACCCGGCAACGAAATTGATGTGTACCTAAGGCCATTAGTTGAAGAACTATTAGAGCCGTGGAATGGAACATGTGTACGTGCGTGGGATGAGCACGGACAGGAAGAATTTGACCTAAAGGCGTTGCTGTTCGTGACCATCAATGATTGGCCTGCTCTCAGTAACCTTTCAGGACAGACAAACAAGGGATACCGCGGATGCACGCACTGTTTGGATGATACCGACAGTATATATTTGGATAGTTGTAGGAAGAATGTGTACCTGGGACATCGTCGTTTTCTTCCGAGCAGGCATCCCGTAAGAAAGAAAGGCAAGCATTTCAAAGGTGAGGCGGATCACCGGACGAAGCCTCGCCACCGTACTGGTGCTGATGTACATGATATGGTCAATGATTTGAAGGTAATCTTTGGAAAGGGTCCTGGCAGACAACCTGTTCCGAAGGACGCTGACGGACGCGCACCCATGTGGAAGAAGAAATCTATATTTTGGGACCTGCCATATTGGAAAGACCTAGAGGTCCGCTCCGCAATCGACGTGATGCACGTGACGAAGAATCTTTGCGTGACCCTGCTTGGCTTCTTGGGCGTGTATGGGAAGACAAAAGATACACCAGAGGCACGAGAGGACTAGCAATGTATGCACGGAAAAGACGGCATACATCAGGGTCAGGCCAGCTACGCTCTTACCAAAGAAGAGAAGGAAATCTTCTTTGAATACCTGCTCAGCATGAAGGTACGTCTGGCTTCTCGTCGAATATAAAGGGAATAATAAATATGGCAGAGAAAAAGTTCTAGAACCTGAAGTCTGATGACTGCCACGTGATTATGACGCAACTGCTTCCGGTTGCATTGAGGGGGCTTCTACTAGAAAACGTTCGATTAGCCATTGTGAAGCTATGTGCATTCCTCAATGCAATCTCTCAGAAGGTAATCGATCTAGAAATCATACCAAGGTTATAGAATGATTTGGTGCAATGTCTTGTCAGTTTCGAGTTAGTGTTCCCACCATCCTTCTTCAACATCATGACGCACGTCCTAGTTCACCTTTGCGAAGAGATTAACGTTTTGGGTCCTGTATTTCTACAAAATATGTTCCCCTTTGAGAGGTTCATGGGAGTCTTGAATAAATATGTTCATAACCGTGCTAGGCCAGAAGGAAGCATCTCGAAGGGCCATGAAAATGAGGAGGTCATTGAGTTTTGTATTGACTTTATTCCTGGCCTTAAGCCGATCGGTGTTCCTGAGTCGCGGCATAAGGGCAGACTAGATGGAAAAGGCACGCTAGGAGGGCATCAAATAATATGTATGGACGGGCATTCTCTCACTGAAGCACACTACACAGTTCTACAGAATTCTGCCTTGGTGGCTCCGTATATGGAGGAACACAAGAATTTTCTACACTCCAAACACCCGAAGAAGTCTGACGACTGGATTACACGTGAACAAACGAGGACTTTCGCCAGTTGGTTGCAGAAACGTGCCATGCATGATGGTGATATTGAAGATGACCTGTACTCGTTGTCCCAGTTACCATCTTCGAATATAATGACTTTCAAAGGGTACCAGATAAATGAGAATACATTTTACACGATCGCCCAAGATAAGAAGAGCACCAACCAAAACAGTGTTGTCCGCTTTGATGCAACAACCAACACGGGAAAGGAAACATATGATGGTTACATAGAGGACATATGGGAACTTAACTATGGAGGTGGTTTGAAGGTCCCTTTGTTTCTGTGCAAATGGGTCAATATGACACGAGGCAGGGTAACGGAAGACCCGCAGTACGGAATGACAACAGTGGATCTCAACAATCTTGCGTATGTAGACGAACCATTCGTCCTAGCCAATGATGTGGCACAGGTTTTTTATGTGAAAGACATGTCTACCAGGCCGAGAAAAAGAAAAGATAAGGAAGCGAATGGATCATACGACGAGCCAAAGCGCCACATAGTTCTTTCAGGGAGAAGAAACATCATGGGAGTGGATGACAAGACAGACATGTCAGAAGATTATGAAAAGTTTGATGAAACTGCTCCATTCACAGTGAATATTGACCCGAGCATCCAGTTAAATGATGAAGATTTTCCGTGGCTACGGCGCTAAGGGACACATGGGAAGAAAAAGTTTCACACCCAAAGATCTGGGATGTGATCGGCTTCGCTATCATCACTTTCTTCTGTGTTCCACACCCAAGAGGGAATCTCTGTAATAGTTAGGGTAGTTATGTGTTTTGGCATTTGAAACGCGAAGAAATTTTATGTGCAAACAAATTCTTTCATGCATTTACTGATTTTTTCAGCTAAGTGACCCTGAAATTGAAAAGCATTTCAAATGAACTCAGAAAAGGTTGAAAGTTGGCATGGTATCAAAATTTCACCCACATAGCATGTGCAAAAAAGTAGAGAGGGTTACGGCAAAAATTGGATGCACTTCGTGTACAAAATGGACAATCTCTTTCGAAGTATGAGGGTTTCGGACGAAAACTCATCTGTTGCAAAGGCATTTCATGTTTTAAATAACCTAAGCATTACCAAATTGAATATAAAAATAAAACACACTAATATTAAACATAAGAAAAAAGAATCACTGAAAAATCTATTTTCAAAGTTAAGTTATTCACAAACTAGTGATTCACACAAATTTCAAATAATTCAAAATTTAAACTATTCAAATTTGAAAACTACTGGCAGTAACAGAAAGTTTGTAATTTTTTGTACCTAAAGCAAAAATATTCACAAAGAAACTCTAAATACAGCAAAAAATAACTCAAAAATAAATAAAACAAAAATAATTAAAGCAAAAAAATAAGAAAATAAAAAAGCCCGCCTACGGGGGCAGAGCGGCCTGCATACGACTGGAAACTCAA
Source organism: Triticum dicoccoides (assembly GCF_002162155.2). Lineage (NCBI taxonomy): Eukaryota > Viridiplantae > Streptophyta > Magnoliopsida > Poales > Poaceae > Triticum > Triticum dicoccoides. Next base: position 746,979,821 of record NC_041386.1, on the reverse strand, counting down.
CGTTTTGTTGGGCTAGGATGCAGGCCCGCAAAGGCCCAGTAGGCCCACAGGGCAGCAGAGAACAGGTAGGCCCAGTAGGCCTGCTTTGGGGAGGAGCTCGAGAGAGCTACCGCATTGGGGCTTATAAACCAGTGCGGACACCCCTCGGCTAGCGAGGTGGGACTAAACTTGCCGCACCGCACCTGTGCCTGCGCACCCCCTTTAGTACCGGGTGGTGGCTGCAACCGGTACTAAAGAGGGGGTCTTTAGTATCGGTTGGTGCCACCACCCGGTACTAAAGGGGGGCACTTCCCGCCGCTTGGCCTGGCCAAAACAGACCTTTAGTATCGGTTGGTGGCCCCAACCGGTACTAAAGGTCCATCCTATCACTACAAAAAAAAGACACATCCGTGACATTTTGGGCCGAACGAATTTTTTTTCTGTCATACATATGACACTTCTATGACGATAATTGTGACAAAACCCGGTATCATCATAGATGTGGTGGGCTCCTACTACTATGAAAGAAAATCATGACAGAAAATGGGCTTTTTGTCCTGGGCAAGCCGGAGACGTAGCTGCATGACATTCTTTGGGCCGTCCATGACGGAAAAAACTGTGGTAGAAGCGAGGGCGAGGAAAATTTCGGGGAGTTCCCGGTTATGGTGGGAGGTCGGGGGCCGAGCGATGCTCGTTTCTCTCATACACGTACGTGTGTGTGTGCAAGGCGTTGGCTCTAACTGAACCCGAGCGTGGCGTTGGGCTCTAACTGAACCCGAGTGATTGCACTGCAGGCTACGCGTTACTGAACCCGAGCGATCGATCGATGGTTGTTAACTGAACCCGATCGAGCGATTCCTTCGCTACTGCTGCTAACTGAAGTCGATCGATGCTGCC
>NC_041386.1:746953178-746978473 GCF_002162155.2 Triticum dicoccoides | reverse complement strand
TAGAGGCTGTTGCCACTGGGTGAACAGTACTCCGATCGATCGAGCCGGTGGAGGGGTGGATGAACAGGACCCCATGGAGGGCTGGATGAACAGGACGACCCAGTGGAGGGCTAGTTGAACAGTAGCCGGTGGAGGGCTGGATGAACAGTAGTGTCAAAACGGTTCTTATATTATGGGACGGAGGGAGTACGAAGAAAGAGATAGAGAGAAGTAAAAATAAATAAATACACTTATAGCCAACCTTGTTGTAGTATGAGTGACTAAGTGATGACTATATGTATGACATGCCAACATCAGATAGACTAACACACTGTGTTAAATCTCCAAGGGCGCGACCGCGCGAGCGACGCGACGGTCGTGGTAGGCGCGACCATGATACGGGCTGCTGACAGCCCTTGGATCTGAGATCAAACGGTCGCATGCTAAGTTGCTGAAAATTTGCAGAATAACCCTCCAGGATAGGATATTCACCCATAGGTCTAGAATCACGCAATGCAACCGTTCGATCTCAGATCCAAGGGCTCTCGGAAGCCCGTATCATGGGAGAATGGAAACCCACTACCCTGCCGTTCGCACGCTGGTAGTTCGCTCCTAGTCGTCCCCGCACGTCCTATAATACTACGGCGGTTCGCTCCTAGTCGTCCCGTCCATTCACATTATGGCAGTTCCACTAATCCTAACCCTCCTCCCAAATCCATGGCGTCCCAAATCTCCATGATCAGCGGTGAGTACAAGGTTAGAACCATCACCAGCGATGAGTTCGACGTCATCTACACCCGTTCTTCCGCGACGGTGAAAGGATGCCTTTCTCTCTTCAGAAGCATGTTCGAAGACTCAGATGATGAGTGGGTCGCTGGGCTAGATGTTGAGTACACCATAGTCCTGGGACGAGAGAAGGATCTAAAGGACGAAGAGAGGAAGAAGCCCGCCGTGATCCAGGTTTGCGTGCATGACTTATGCTTGGTCTACCACATATGCCATGCTGATGTTAAGTGCCTGGATTTGAAGGACTTCCTCGAGAGCAACCTAGTCAAATTCGTTATTGTAGACTTTGGTAACGACAAAGAAGTCCTTGGTCGGATAGGCCTCGTTGTAGGCAACACCTTTGACCTCCAGAAGAATCGGCTGGTGTCCTCTTGTCAGCCTTCAATGCTGACCCTGGCAGGAGCCATGGTTCATCTTCGTACGGTAAACTGGAGAAACCTCCATACACGTCTCATCGTTATGCATGGCAGCGGAATGTACTAGATATAGACCACATCCACTACGCTGCAATGGATGGCTACCTTTGTTTCAATATCTACTAGGGTTGGATGAAGAGCAACAGCCAAGTTGGAGGTTCAAGCAAAGAAGTACCGGCCAAGAGGAAGAGGGACAAGGACGAAGTCGAGGACGTGGACGAGGACTCCGAGTAAGGTGGCAGTGTCGTTGCTCATGGTGGTTCTAATGCAGTGTCTACCGGAATAGTTGCAAAGTTTAATTTCAGGTGTGCTTAATTTAATTTGAGGGGTGTGTTGTGCTGAGCCCCCAGCAAAACTATGTTATGTTTCTTCTTGTTACTTTAACTCTTCAGTACGTACATACTAGTATTTCTTACATTTCATCTTTTAGTTGGTATAATACTACCACTCGTTTCTTCACATTATATATGTACAATATATACGGCCTACATCATATAGCCAGCGGTTTAGTTGTCAAAGAATTTCAGGGTGCTTAGTTTTGTCAAAGAATTCCAGGGTGCTTAGTTTTATTTGAGGGGTGGGTTGTGCACTTGTCCTCGACACCATTATTGTGACAAGCCTTTTTAATAATACTATATGCATCATTTGGCGACGAGCGCTCTCTATATGTACCACCTTTTTTTTAATTTCAAGTTTTGCTCCATGGCGCAATCCATCGATACTGGAGTACTACTGTACAAAAGTGGAGTATATACATTTTTTAAAAGGCTAGAGGGAGGGGCAGTCTAGCTCGGTCGGTTTCACGAGAGGCGAGGGCCTTTGTGATTTGACGGCTCATTACTGCTGTCAAATCGAATAGTACTGCACCTCCCGCTGCACGCCCGACGCCTCCATTAAAACCTCCGTTAAACCTGCATGCAAATCGAGAATCCTACTCCGGGCACACGTCCATTCATGAGCGGGCCGGAAGTAAACGCAACACCTGCCGAGCTCCTCCCGTCCGCCCTCAGTTTAAACGAGGCCAGACACCGGCCAATCTCCTACCATCTGCCCTCTATTTACACGAGGCTAGACAGACAGCGGGCAAGAATCGCACCCCTCCGCCGCTCCCCCATCTCCTCCTTCACCATTTTCTCCACTCTTCCGATGGCTTCCGATGAGCCGTTCTCCGGCATATTACCCGGCTGGGTGGCCCACCGAGCCCTCCGGATACAGGCGAGGCCGCTCGGTGCTTCACCAACCTCGCTTGGCCCGACGGAGCCAGTTGCCACCCCAAGAAGGCGCGTGGTTCAGCAACTCGCCGTTCCAGTTCAGCTCGATGAGGAGTGGCGAGTTCCTCCACGCCGGCACGGCGGCGAGCACGCCGGTACGGGCGCCGTCGCTACCGCGTCGTACCGCGCCACCAGTGTCTGCGGTGGCCGCGCCTCCCGTGCCTGCAGCAGTGCCATGCAGGCAGAGACAGAAGCCGGGTGCATGGAGAGCGACGAGTCGGTGGCCAGCTTCTCCGTGTCTGCCGCCATCATCGAGGAGACGTAGAACACGGGAGGCCGCCGCCACTTGGGACCCATGAAGGCCACCGCCGAGGCGACGGCCGCGGATTCAGGTGGTTTCTTTGCTGCTTCGTCTCTTCCGAGGACCTTCGTCGACCCCGCAAGTGTCTGACGGACATGAGGAACACAAAGGGATCCACAGACAGCCATTTAGAACTAAAATAAGTCTAGATACATCCATTTCTAGGACAAGTATTTCCGGACGGAGTGAGTATTAATTATACAAGAGAGCCGGATTGGCACCTCTTAGTTCATGTAAATGTAATCAAATCCATCATGTTTATATGAAGATCCGGCTTTTTTATACGAAATCCTTCATGCTTATATGAAATCAGTCCGTGTTTGCACGAATTTCATCTGGTTGGTTAGAGTTGTAAAAATGTATGCCGCTGGAGTTTGATGTCGTCCTCCGCGGAAGGAAGCGGGTGGAAATTTGCCGGCTGCCGTTGAAGATGCTCTTTATGCTGGAAATAATAGAGTGACATCCAATCCATTTGAGTTAATTGCATGTATGATTGTCCCTCTATAAAAAGTTAATTGCATGTACAATGTACACGTGACTTGCAGGGTGGCTACAGCTTCATACAGAAAGTTAAAAAGATACAAGTACATCCTTAATCTTGTATTCTAAGTACTCTATGGGTTCCACTATCAGTACAATAGCGAAAGAAGTATATATTAAATAAGTAGAGTAATATATAATATAAAAACCTAAAGTTAAAAGACAGAATTCGAACTCATGTCATCGCGTTGCAAGAATCCGGTGGTAACCAGCCCGGCACATTTTTGTTGTAGACCATGCTGGAGATATATCTCCATGTCTACTCTTATATATACTCCGTTCCTAAATATTTGTCTTCTTCAGATTTCAAATGGACTACCACATACGGATGTGTATGTAGACATATTTTAGAGTGTAGATTCACTCATTTTGCTCCGTATGTCTTTTCAGGAAGGGGTCAGATTTGTCCTTGATTTATTTATGAGGTATCCAGATGGCACTGCACTGCCAAGAAAAGAGGGTAACATCCAAATTATGGACTACTTTTTTGAGTATGTTGGTAAGGTCCGGTCATAGTCACTTGTTGAAATCTCTAAAAAGACAAATACTCCCTCCGTCCGGAAATACTTGTCATCAAAATGGATAAAAGGAAATGTATCTAGACGTATTTTAGTTTTAGATACATCTCTTTTTATCCATTTTGATGACAAGTATTTTCGGACGGAGGGTGTAGAAAACAGAGTTGGTGATGATGGTGTGCGTGCCATCCTGCAATATAGGCCCTCGGATTTATATCTAATGGATAGGAAAGAAACTATGGCAATTTTGCAAAAATATACCCACACGTCTCTCCACGTTCGCAAATAAGGCCTTCCCTCGTTCAGCCTTTTCTCTCACAAGATAAACTACTCATACAAATGCATCTTGATGTTCCGTGGAACGCATGGGCAGCTAGCTAATTTATTTTAAAATAGTTGTTGCGATAATTGGGTTGAAGTGATATATTTTATGTCTGCCCCGAATGATTTCAGATTCACTAGTAGTAACCAAGAAAAGGTTGCCTTGTTAATTAACAGAAAACAGGGTGAAAACTATCACATGAGGCCGGTAAAAACAAGGCACACTTGGTTCAGCGTCATCGTCACTACAGCTGTGCGCGCGCGAGAAGTCTACATATCAAGGGGGCTACCGAGCGAGGCACCGAGACACAATGTTTGAGAGAGAAACCAATTGACGGATTATGATCAGATCGAGTTGTCACCCTTCCGTTGTCATTGTTGTGGGTGGGGGGAGAGAAAGACGTATCGAGAGTATGAGCGGTAGGCACAGAGGCACAACTAGCGAGTGTGTGTGTATGTGTTTGAAAGAGGAGTAGATAGATTATTATCAAGATCGATGTGCCACCCTACTCCTTCGGTGCCGGGTAGTGTGTGTGTGTGTGTATGTTTGAGAGAGAAGCCAGTCGATAGATTAGTATCAAGATCGAGGTGTCACCCTATTCCTTCGGTGTTGGGAAGTGTGGGTGTGTGTGGGGGGGGCAGTGACACTCACATATCTCTACTCTTATAAAAAAATAGAGTTGGTGATGATGGTGTTCCTGCCATCCTGCAATATAGGCATCTGATTTATATCCAACGGACAGGAAGGAAACTATGGCAACTTTGCAAAAAGATACCCAACACCCCTCTCCGCATTTGCAAATAAGGCATTCTCTCGTTCATCCTTTTCTTCCACAAGATAAACTTCTCATACAAATGCATCTTGATGTTCTGTGCAACGCATGGGCATCTTGCTAGTAGGGAGAAGGAGTTTGTGTGACACATATCTAGCTATATTAAGGAATAGGTAGATAGCATATGTGTGAGAGACATTATTATACTTTGAGACATTAGTGGCTATGGGTGGGCGGAATTAAAGGGGTGGGCGTGTTAGACATAGAGAGCGTGTGTGTTTCAGTGTGAGAGACTTGTAGGACGGGGTTGAAAGACGAATTTAACCCTGACGGAGGGAGAGAAATACACGAAGTGCGCGTGTGTGATTCCGATGCCCACAGGGAAATGAGATATGTATGCGTGTGAGAGAGATTGCACAATTCATTCACGTATCACTATCTAGCGATCGTGGATGTGCATCGCTTGAACATAAGTCAATATCTACTTCGTATCGTGGCCAAAGGTACAATATCGATTCAACGCTATAAAGATTGGACACTCACGTATCACATTTTTTTCTATTTAAATAAACCTTTTCAGTTGTGCATGCCAAAGTTACAGTGACACTACTAGGGAAAAGGCTAGCAGCAGCGCGGGTTTTAGGTGTATGACCGCCGACCGCAACCACCTGTCCACCATCGTTCCACTGACCATCGTCAACTCTACACGGTAATAATAAACAAATTGATTATAAAAATGCGTGCATGCATCAAAGTCATACAAAAATTTGGCATGACCTTCCCTAAAAATAGGACATATATGGATCTAGAGTTTGCCCGGAATTCGCCGAAACGGAAATAAATCGACATTTCGGCAAAACATAGGCAACTCAAAAGCACAATTTGGCGTCAACTCATGCCACACACACAATTTCCACAAACATATCACACACACATAAAGATATTTCCATTTTGCAAAAGCATGAAATTTTCATCACCTATCTCGAGATCGAGCACACGGTGGAGATAATGTTGTAGGGAGATAAAAAGTACACAAAGCTCTTCTTGACAAAGATAGATCTAGTTAGGGGGCAAATAGGTCACTTAACTAAATCCTACATCTACCTAGCTACCTAATTTGGGAGGAGACAACTTCAACTAGTGGAGGGGAAGGAAAAAGAGAAAGGAGATCCATTAATGGAGGTGGTGTAGTTAGGTAGGAGTAATGAAGAGAGAGAAAGGTAGATAGAAAAGAGAGAGTAATGGGGGAGAAGTATTGAGGAAGAAGAAGAGTGAGAGTGGGAGCATGTGGGAGGTAGGGGAAAGGGAAGAGAGGAGGGGGAGGGGGGACGGTGGGGAAAAGGTGGTGGGTTGGTGCGGATTAGCAGTAGCGCGGGACTTAAAATGCGCTGCTGATAAGAAAGTAGCAGCAACGCGCTTTCGTCAGAAGCGCTACTGCTAACCGGGACAAAAAGTGTGTCCAATTTGAAAATTAGCAGCAGCGACCTCAGAAAAACCGCGCTACTACTATAGCTTTAGCAGTAGCGCGGCTAGCGGTACCGCGCTGCTACTAATGGTGTTGAGGGGGCACTGTCGGTCGATATTTGTAGCAACGCGTGTTACACAGAGCGCGCTACTACTAAACACTTGTCAATAGCGAGTTTTCCACACCCGCGCTACTGCTAATTAGGAGCAGCGCTCCTTTTTGAGCCGCACTGCTGCTAAGATTCTGTGTATAGGGTTTTCCCTAGTAGTGTGATGTTTCTTCAAACAACCAATGTAGCTATCACGTACATGAACCATAATTACTCTTGCATTCAAATTCATTAGTCTTGGATGATTTAAGTTTCTATTTTGAAGTAATATATGTAATATTCATATATGAATTCAACGGGTATGCAATTTATGAAATGGAGGCTATGTAATCATATGAGGTAACACTTTTAAGTAGCTGACTACAATATCCATTTCTTTTTGTGCGCCTCTACACTAACACGTCAATGCATTATGTTTAAAGTAAATGACCAATGGCACTAAATTATCTATTTACACGAGAAATACATAGCGTTTGATCCCGTTTTTTGTGAACGCGCAACTACACCCGTACGATTGGCCGCGCCCGTGTGAATGTCCAAGTTATCGGCGCATCATCCCAAGTTATTGTCTTTTTTTCTGGGGTGGACTTCACACCAGTTATTAACTGCTGATGCGTGCCCCGTGTACACAGTCTAGCATGACCTTCCCGCTAGCACGGTCCAAAATTAGTTGAAACTTGATACGAACGATCCCGCGGGCGGCAAAATCTCCCGCCTCCTTCTAACATTTCCGCCACCTTAGTCTTTAGCATGTGAAATCCCCCTTTTGTCCTTGGTGCACGGAGACCAACAGTTACAATACCGCCCTCATCTACATGATAGGTCGGGGGTGCTTTGGTAACTTCCGGTTCCCCCCACTACACGGCACCCCCATTTCCTCTGCCCCTCCCACAAAAACGACTAACTCCACAACACCAGAGCATCTTACATCACGCCGTCCGTACTTCATCGCCCTTTCTCCCCTCCCCTCTCGAAGCACTAGACTGCTCATCCACCGGCGTACCATAGCCCATTCACTGCCAGCGACGTCCACCTCGCTGGATCTGCTTCTGCGGCCGCATCTACCCCTCCCACCTCCCCTAGAAACAAGTAGACTACTCATCCACCACTGTACCACAGCCCATTCAGTGCCGGCCTTGTCCACGGCGCCGGATCTGCTTCGCCTGTACTCTCGTCAACTTCCGCGCATCTGCAGCGGCTCATTCGTACTCCCCACCGGAGACGCTTCGTCCACACCCCCCGGAGCCGCCCCACCGACGCCCCCGTCGACGGCCTCTGATCCTCTTCGCCGACACCTTCCTCAACCCTACCGAAGCCGCTTCACCGACACCTTCCTCAACCCTACCGGAGCCGCTTCGCTGACACCATCGTCAACCCTACCAGAGTAGCTTCGCCTATACCATTCTCAACCCTACCGGGGCCGCTTTGCCAACTCACAAGTACACGGCCTCAGATCCGCTTCCTCGCACCCTCATCCAACCTACCGGAGCAGCTTCTGAAGCCCCGTCCACGGCCGCAGATCCGCATCGTCGACACCACCCTTAACCCAACCACCGGAGCAGCTTCTGACGCCCCGTCCACGGCCGCAGATCCGCATCATCGACACCATCCTTAACCCACCACCGGAGCAGCTTCTGACGCCCCGTCCACAGCCACAGATCCGTGTCGTCGACACCATCCTTAACCCAACCACCGGAGCAGCTTCACCTACGCCCTCGTCCACGGCCACAGATCCACTTCGACCACACCGTAGTCCACCCTACCGGAGCCGCTCCACAAACACCCTACTCGACGGTTCTAGATCTCCTTACCGGACCCCGACAGCCAGCGCAGCGTCATCACCCTCGACATTTCTAACCTGATTCCCACCGTCTGGAGAGATGCCAAGCACCCGCCATGGCCTAGGTACTTGTCACCTTTAAACCCGTCCAGTATCACCTGCCCGATGTACTTCAAATATACTAACCGGTCGCTGTTACCTGTTATGCAGCTGGCAAAAACTACAAGGATGATGTTTCTTCTGGATCTAACAGCTTGGCCAACCAAGATCCTGGACTGAGGCATTGCTATGATCTTGTAAGCGCGTCTCTCTCTCTTGTATTGTTCTGTGCCTGCCAGCGTGCTTTGCTAGGATTTTTGACCAGTAATCCCTTTGTGTAGACAATGATTTCTACTACTGGCTGCTGAATTAGATATGTAGATGTCATACATGATACTACCTCGTACCTCCGTTCCTAAATATAAGTCTTTTTAGAGATTCCACTATAGGCTACATACGGAGCAAAATGAGTGAATCTACACTTGAAAATGCATCTATATACATCTATATGTGGTCCATACTAGAATCTCTGCAAAGACATATATTTAGGAATAGGGGCAGTACATTACACAAAATCGTAGGTGGCATGTAGGAATTCTAGTGCACTACATTAGGCTCCCTTAGAGTGCCTGCTAGTCCAGCATACATAGTCATGGCTAGTTTATGGTACGCACACAATCGTTAATTGGTGGTTTAAATATGCGCAAGGGATATGCAATATAGTATCATGTAGAGATGTCTGAAATTAGCCGTGTCAACTTGCAGATAGGGTTACACAATGAAAAAGTACAAGATGTATGTGGCAATTTCTTGGAACATCGGAAAAAAAGGAGAGGCAGCGGTGAGCCTATAGAGTGTGCTATGGTACATCACTCCTCCATTGCAATCATCGTGACATGTTATTTGTATGCCAGTTCTATTAGCCAAGTTTCTTAGGGACAGTTATTACGAGTTATCCTAAGAAAATAAGTACCTGTGAATATAAGCTCCATGTAATAAGCCAACCAGTTCTTTTCATTGCGTTTTCAGCTTATCTTTGGTATGATCAGTGGAAAGTCTAGATTGCATTATATATTTTTCATTTTGCTGCCCATATGGAAATTAATTTGACTTGCAAACATCACAAATTGAACCCAATGCAGTAATTAATATGATAGGAAAACAGACCATCACTATTTGCTCAACATGCAAATACAAAGATACCATCTACTTGGCACTATCTACTTTGGTCAATGTTTTCCATAGAGATCCCATTGCCTAATTTAAACGAAGAACGCATGACCCACATTTAAATGAAGACCAATTATTTATAGAAATTCGATGGTCCAAGTGGCTGGTTATTATCATATAGCAGCACCACCTGAAAGCATCATATAGCAGCAGCAGCAGCTCATAGCAACTCATCATACAGCAGCAGTAGTCTGCAATTCATCATATACCAGCAGCAGCTCATAGCAATTCATCATATAGCAGCAGCAGGAGCAGCTCATAGCAATTCATCATATAGTAGCAGCAGGAGCAGCTCATAGCAATTCATCATATAGTAGCAGCAAGAGCAGCTTGTAGCAACACATCATATAGCAGCAGCAGCTCATAGAAATTCATCATATAGCAGCAGCAGGAGCAGCTCATAGCAATGCATCATATAGCAGCAGCAGAAGCACCTCATAGCAATTCATCGTATAGTGGATCAGAATGAAAATTTGGCAAAAAATCAGAGAGATCCTCACCTTGTTGTATGAGCTCATCCTTCAACAGCACCTCAAGGCCATGGCCTGGGAGGAGGGGAGGGGAATAAGGTGCCTTCTGCCGCAGTGTGGCATCAGCCGTAGTTGTGCAGCGCCCGCCGGAGTAGTGCGTTGGACGAACCACAGTGGAGCAGCTGCTGGAGATGAGAATGAGGGGCGGCGCCAGAGGGAGGAGCAGCCAGGGAGATTTGCCCCTACCTGCCGGCCATGTAGCCTAGCTGGACATAGCATCGTCGAGGACCAGGCCAGATGGGACCAGTGGCGACGGCTCGCTGGAGGAACCCTAGTGCTGCAGGCAGGGGATCGAGGTAGAGGGAAAGGGGAGAGGAGATGCAAGCGGGCAGGGCAATGGATGCTTGCGTGTTTGTTTTTACTTGAGGGTCAGGTGTGACACGGGCGTCAGCAGTTGCATTTTCAGTGTAATATAGGCAGACAACAGAGTCATTTCACTATTCCCCTTCCCTTCAATTTTTAGTGAGGTTCTACAAGAAACACCCCCCTCCAAAGCGAAATTAGTTAAGCCCAAGACCATAACTCAAAAATGACTTCTTTACATCTTTTATGGCTTATTTTGACAATATGCCCTGAAAAGGCGGAATCGAACTGACCCTTAACCTGCAATTCAATTGTGCGTGCAATGATGAATCACTCCTGCCTACTATCTGTATATTTAGGCATCATCGTACATGGCATAACCTAATACATGTGCATTCCATTGTAGAATCTGGAATATGCAATGTTTATGTTAGTTCATACGTTGCACATGATGTTTAAATGCCCCTTAAATCTGGTCAGTCAAGTGATGGTCTTTAAGCCTCCTTCTTTGCTTCTTTTCTTGGTATGTAGATTTGCTCACACATCTGTTCAATTGCTTTTTTGCATCAGCTAGCCATACTAGGACTGTTTGCTTTGATTACTTGTTGTTCTTGACCTAACACTCTAACAGAGCTTGTAAACGATTTAAACACTAAGGGCTGCTGTAGTGGGGCCTTGTCTAACTCATAGGTGACATAAAGGTTTGGCTGTACACTACAGTAGGCTCTCCAAGAGTACCTGGAGATCCAGTTCAAAGGTATGCCTAGTTTTTACATAGTGCAGACATAGTAAATGCTCATTTCATTGTGTGCAAGTGCAAGAGATGCGGCATGTTTCATTATGTGGTGTTGTTTTGTTATAATCTCATCCTTTTGTGTTCACAGACTGGAAAGTATGCATATTTATCTTCCAAAGAGACGAGTAACTAGTTTGTGTCACCTTGCAGAGGGGGTGCAATGAAGATAAGATTGAGGATTTCCAAGTACAAGATGTTAGGAAGGAGCCTTGCAAGAGAAGTAGGAGCTGCGCTGAGCCTCTTGAACCTGCTAACGTAAGTCACTGTATGCAACTCAACAGTTCAATTCCTTGTTTGTTTCAGGCATAGTTAATTTTCTCTTTTCAATTGCTTTATTTGTCCTCAGTTAATGAGATGCCCAAATAATCATGCCTGATGTTCGGTACTTGCATCACTATTAGTTGACATAATTAAAGGCCGTACCATTTAATTACTCTGCCGAAGTGTGCCTGAAGCTTTGAAGTCTATTAACCAACTATTATTGCATGAGGCTCACAATCTAGTTTATACTACGTTAATGATTGCATGGTTTTGCCTACTGTAGTATGTTTGTATGAAACCCTCTGCTGTTCATAATGCTCCCTAAGACTTTAATTGAGGTACAGAATGGCCAACTGCTTGCTTACTTATACGCAACGTGCTGTCTAAATTGTTAACTTGTCTGTGTTTTTGATTGGGCCCCAACATCATGCTCCTCTGGTGAGCTAAGAGGGATTTCTGTATGCAGGCTGCACAAACTATCTTTTTTATAATTTTTAAAATATCACCTGCTTATGCTTCATGACGTCTAACATTTTTTTTCTTTGAAAGTGACGTGTAACATTATTGTTAGTCCTGTTTTGCCATATAGTACAAAATAATGTCTTGTTCGCTTCACTGTTGTAACTATATTTTTGCCTAGTCATGTGTACTTACAGAAACATTTCAGGATGAAGTGGCATCAACACAAAGATCTGCGAGCAGTGCGGCATGGCCGTTACTGAATGATTATGGATTGGAATTGGAATGTGCTGATGTTCTCGAGCATCAACTAGAGGTGGCAAGACAACATGTACATGATTGTCAATGTATAATCAACAAGCTGAGACTGGACATGCAGGTATTAGATGCAGGAGTCAAAAAAATGAAACAAGACACTGAGGTAACCATGAAGGAATTGGAGATTTTGCAGACTGAAATTTGTGCTATCTGAATCCGGCCAATTATTTTCTAAAGAGATTATAGTTCAAATGGAGTTAAGTTGATGCGCGTCCATGATGTATGAGCTGTATTTGGCCAGTGTATGTAATTTGCTATTTGTGTATGCTTTATTATCACCTGTGCCGAACCATAATGCCCAGTGGGTATAATCGGCTGTAATTTCTTTATTGTATAGTGTAGGATTATTCTACCTTTCTATGCCTTGATCTCTTTGTTGTATAGTGTATGCTTTTTAGAGGTGATAGTATTGAGTAGGATAATTCTTTGAATATGCTATATCGTTCAAACGGGGGCCAACTCGCCCGACCATGGCCCTTCACGGGCCGTCGGATCCATGGGCCATGTATGGGCCGTCAGATCCATGGGCCTTCTACGTCTCGTAGGATCCATGGCCTTCTACGTCTCGTAGGATCCATGGGCCTTGTAAGGGCCGACTCATTTATGGGTCTTGTACGGGCCCTTAATGGGACATAGACGGGCCTTTAACGGAAATCGTACGTTTTATGGGCTGACCATAACGGGCCGTTAATAGGCCGTATTTGGTGATGCTATGAGAATGGTCCAACAGACTAACGCTTCACAAACGGGTTGACTGTAACGACGGGCTGAATTTGGCCCACAAGCAGAAAATGACAGTAGCGGGCCGTAAGTAACCGAATGCTGCAAATAAGTCCAAGAATAAATGGGCCCTCAGAAGGCCGAAAGTGAACTTGGGCTCGAAACGGCCCAACGGAATAACGGGCCATTAATGGGTATAAAGTGATACACTGTTCATTACGGGCCAGTTTCACCACGGGCCGTTAATGGGTGTAAAGTAATACACTGTTCATTACTGGCCAGTTTCAGCATGGGCCGCTAATGGGCCAAGAGATACAAAGGGCCTCATATGGGCCGAAAGACGTCATGGGCTATACATGGGCCAGAAGTGAAAATGGGCTGGAATCATATTGGATGGCCCAGATGACGCTACTGGGCCCATTTCGGATAGGGCGTAATGGGCCTTGGGTTAGCGGGCTGTAAATGGGCTATATGCGAACAGGCCATTAACAGGCTTTCCATGGGCCGGCCCCCATCTTTTGACCAAGTCAAACGGGCCGGCCTTTTCACAGGAATGGGCCACTGTTGGGCCGTGCCACGTGTCGACGTATCATAGGCCCCTTCTGTCCAGTGAGTGGATGACATATGTCCCAACGACAAGCCGACACGTGTTTCCTCCAGCCAATGATGATTTTACACGTGGAAAATCCCCATTGGTCGGGGCTGTTAACGGGTTATCGGATCCAAAACCCGACCCGATAGCTTAACGGCGTTCCATTACGATGGATGCCACGTGTCGGTCACCCTTGACGAAAGCACTTCTGTGACGCGCGAATTATCGTCATGGAAGTGGACACTTTCGTGATGATAATTTTGGTAATGTCATGGAACACGTCTATGACAGCACATGTATGACTATCTTGATTCTGTCATAAATTTGTCACGGATGTACATGCATGACAGAAAACGTGACCTACGGTGACAAACACGTATCATCACGGAAGTGTATTTTTTTGTAGTGTATATATACAACACTTGAAAAAAATTCAGTTTCCCTCTGTTTCTTCCTCTCCGTCGACGACACGCCGCCTGCCCCGATCGACGTCGTCGCCGCACCCGACGCGTCGCCGCCCTGGCCGTCACCGCCCCTCGTTGCCGCCCCCATCGCTGTCGCCGCCCTGGCTGTCCCCGTCCCCGTCATCCCTGTCGCCGCGCCCCGCCCCGTCGTAGCCGTTGGGGATATAAATATTTGTGTAAGCCGCCCACGAGGGGCCGGGTTATGCAAAGAAGACTCACCAGAAAGAAGCCTGTGACCAAGCATGAAGATGGCGGTTCAGTAAAGGGCCTAAGACCCACAGGCGACTTAAGGACCGTCGTCGTAAACCGCCATAATGGCATGACTTGTATCATAAGGTAGATTTAACTAGTCACCGAGCCAGACACTGTTTATAAGCCGGTCGGGACTCTGTAAGCCGCAGGGCGTCAACCCGTGTATATAAGGGGATGACCCGCCAGCGGCTTAGGGTAAGAAACAACTCATCGAGAGCCGGGCATAGCGTATCTCGCTCCCTGGTCATCGAAACATCAATACCTACCCAACTAGACGTAGGCCTTACCTTCACCGTAAGGGGCCGAACTAGTATAAACCTCTCGTGCCCTTTGTCCCAATTAACCCCTTCAAGCTTCCTAGTTGCGATGGCTCCACAACTAAGTCCTTTCACGAGGACATCCGACGTGACAATTCCACGACAGTCGCCACCCCGTCCAATCGTCCCGTCGTCCCCGCCCGGCCCGTCCCCGTCCCCGTCGTCGTCGCCCCGTCCCCATCCCCGTCGTCACCGCCCGTCTCCATCCCCGTCGCCGGCCCCCCGTCACCGCGCCTCTCGCCGGTGAGCTCATGCCCCAGCCGCCATGTCCACACACAGAGACATTAGTTTTCTAGTTACAAATTTTAGTTATCGGAATTTTCCTATTTTTTAGTTATAGAAATATCTATAGAAATGTTAGAAAATTTTCTGGTTTTTAGTTATAGAAATATTAGAAATGTTATAGAAATGTTAGTTATATAGAAATGTTATAAATTTTTTCTGTTTTTTATTTATAAAATGTTAGCAATTTTTCTGTTTTTAGTTATAGAAATATTAGAAATGTTATAGAAATGTTAGGAATTTTAGAATTAGTTTTAGTTAGATGAATTAGATTAATGTCAAATTGTTAGAATTTGCATATAGAATTTTAGTTATCACAATCCAATCATTTGAAAAATGTTACTTTTTGCGGGCATATAGTATTTGTTCTCTATGATATGTCCGGCCTGCATCCTCGCCGTCGACCCGTTCGCGACGACGTCCGGCTGACCCATGTCCGGGACTGGGCTCCGTCGGGCTGGCACTGGGAGGTGCTACCTGGAGGGGCGCGCTGCTTGGTGAGGAACCCGGGCTCGGGTCTCGTCGTCGACCCTAATCTCCTTTGGTGGCGTTCGCGTGGGCCACATTCATTGTAGAGGGAGCCAGCCCCACCGGAGGTGGTGCGTCGCCGTGTCAGGGAGGAGGACGAGCACGTCCATCGCTACATGGCTGCTATGGACGTCAGGTTCTCCAATACTTGGCAGGTTCTTTGGGCAGGTCCTGTGATGGTTCCTTCTTTTTCGGTGTCCACCGCCGGCGCCCCAGGAACCGCGAGTGGCCTAGATTCTTCTGTAGTACTCGGTCTTTATTAGGTACCTAGCCAGTGATGTATTCGATATATAATATTCGAGACGATGTATTCGAGATTATATATATTATTCGAGACGTTGATGTATTCGAGATTACATATTAATCGAGACGATGCATATTATGTACTATATGATTCAGTTTTTCCTTATTGATTGCATCCATGCATTGTAATTTCAATACAAAATTGTTTTATATTTCTTCTATATTAGTTAAGTAAAAGCTATGGCGGAAAATATCGGCAGAGAGAGAGAAGAGGAATTGTTCGACATCATACGCAGCCCTCGCAGTCTAGATGATCTGAATGAAGCAGATGACGGCTCCCAATATCTAAACAATACCGGAGAGGGTGATGAAAAGGTATTCGATCTCGACGACCAAGCTGATGAAGTCATGAACTATGATTATGATTATGATGACACAGACAATGCTCTTAAAATAACAAAGACTACCGGCGAGGTATATTTATATAAGCGGGCATCTGGTGATCATCACATGTTTTTTTATTTGAAGATATATTAACAAATCAATCTTTCTTCTTTTAGCCATCCGGATCGAGCAAATCTGCTTCTACAGACAGCAGGACAAAGCGAGGCCCGGACAAAAAGTTGAAGGAGGGTGTAAAGTACAACATCACCTCCACCAAACCTAGTGGCGAACCCCTCACGCTTAAGAACATTGCGAACAAGTGGACTCGTCAGTGCGGAGTTCTTGTGAAGGACCAACTCCCGATCTCCATTCAAGAATGGAAAGAGCCAAAAACTAAACGCCCAGGTGTTACTTGGGTCGACGATAGAGCAAAAAAAACCTTTGGGAATCTCTGATGGAACATTTCACCCTACTAGATCATTTCACTAATGCAGATGTGCAGAAAGTCAAGGAAGCTGCTCTTAAGAAGATGGCAATTGCATTCAACACCCACAAGAAAACCGTATGGACCAACTACCTCTCTTCAGAAAGGAAGAATCCAGAATTCACGGGAACACTGGAGAAGCAAAGAGAACACTGGGTCGATTTCGTGAAATTCAAGGAATCAGAATTATCTAAGGAACGGTCGATAAAAAACAAGGCCAATGCCGCAAAAAAGACGCAGTTCCATAGGCTGGGTCCAGGTGGCTACGCGGTGGGAATGCCTAAGTGGGATAATTCTGAGCAAGAGATGGAGGATGCATGGGTCACTCCGGTTACTAGGAGCTGGCCCCCAGGTGCAGAACTTGGTTCTATGCGCATGGGGGGGCGTGGACCCGAAGACAGGCCTGGTTTCGTAGAAGGCAAGTCTAAAAGGAGCCGAACAAAAGATACTTGACGCAATAGAATAAGCTCGAACAGGGGTGTTCACGCCCAAAAGAGAGAACGACGAGCTTACGCGCGCCCTGGGAAATCCTGAACACCCGGGAAGAACGCGAGGCAAGGGCGTTATTCCCTGGTATGAGGGCTTTTCGGAATGGAACGACGACTACAGGTCCCGTGCAAGAAAGAAGATGGAGGAGGAGAAGAAGAGGAAGCTGGAGGAGGAGCAGAGGAAGCAGGACGCAGAACGCCTTCAAGGCCTAGAAGCAAGGCACGCGGACTTGGCACTCAAATTCCAGCAGCAGCAGCAGATCGACTCACTTAGCCAGGAAAGGGGGTCTCAGCAGCGGCAGCAGCAAGCGGATGATCGTCCAACATTGGATAGCACCGTCCCATCCATGCCGAGAATCAGCGTTGGTTCCGCCCCGGGCGACACACTGCTGGATACATACCCTGTGGATGACATCATAGAGAACACTAACTATGAGCTACACTCCAAAATGAAGAACATATCCATGAAGGTGGCGCACGTCGTTGCTTTTACAATTACCCCCGAAGCAACCTTCCATTGCACCCCGATTCCAGCGGGCTATTCTCGTGTCCTGGTTGATGAAGTGGTGGACCCATATTCGGGGCTACAACTTGACATTCCTAGAGGTGACGACGAGCGCACACTGGGAGAGGCCATACATCGTATCATCCATGGAGAAAGGATTGCATCATCTTTCTAAGTCCACCGACACCACGTCGTCTGCTGACTCCTCCTCGAAGTCCGCCATCGAGTCAGCAGACTCCCGCTCCTCCAAGTCCACGAGCGCGTGAGCCGACTGCTCCTCAAAGTCCGCCACCTCCTCCAAGTCCCCGAACGCGTGAGCAGACTCCTACTTCAAGTCCGGCATAGCGTCAGGTCACTCCTCTGGTTTCAAGTCCGACACCGTGTCAGGCCACACCTCCTGCTTCAAGTCCGGCACAACGTCAGGCCACTACTCCTCCTGCTCCAACTCAGCCACGTCAGCTGTCTCCGTTGTCTCAGCAATCACAGAAGAGACACGCTGCAGCTATGGTGCGTAGCGGTACAAGTCGAGGTAGTACAGGAAGTAAAGGCGGAGACAAGCGATATAAATATGGTTCAAGCCTCGCTCCTCTTCCTCAGAGGCCTTACAACATGACCGAGGAGCAAAACACAGCCATAGTGCGGGCCCAAGTGGGCGCCCATTTTGGGCCGAAACCGGCACCGCCGCCAAGGGAGGAAGTGCCTGAGGAAAAGATTGACCACTTCATTCGTATGGCTAGAGCACCAGCTCCCAAGCCTGTTGACTCAGACTATCAGCGCCAAATCAGGAAGTCACATCGAGCACAACTACAGAAGGAAGCGAGCTCGAGCTCGAGCCAACAAACAGCTGGCAAAAAATGCGGGAAAACCGTTCCCCAGCTGGGAGAACAGGCGGCGCAATAGATCCCCCCGCTTGTTGTGCCAACAATACATGAGAGGAGTACGTGCGCCCAATATTATTGTGGGCAAACCGTTAACGTTCTCCAGCTGGGCGATGTGGTAATAACGGAGGAGCATATAATGCACGCTGAAATGCTCAAGATCACTGTTGGACAACTCCTCAAAATCGAGCCCATGTCTCTGCTTAGAGAGGAGGAAATAAAACGGAAATATGTCCGGGGCCAACCTTTGGTCGAGCCAGACAAGGTTAAGAACCTCCCAACGAGAATGTATGAATTGCATCAATGGTACATAACATTACCAAGATTTCCAATCGAGAGCCCCTCATGGTGAATGTCAAGGAGGAGCATTACTTCCATGAGAAAGCTCTGTCCGTTGAGTATTCAGAACTATTTCAGTTATACAATCAAGACGCACTCGATAAATCTGTCCTCAGTTGTTGTTGTCTGTAAGTGATTTCTTTCTGTAATTTAAGTCTCAAGCTAGCTGTAGTGATCATTTTGATCAATCATTACATGTAATTATCCTCACTATATATTCTTTTCTGTGGTATTATATGCAGGATGAAGATGTATGAAATGAAAAAATTTGGACGCTATGGCATTGGGTTCATTGACCCAAATACCAAAAATGAGTACACATGGAATCTTCCAACTTCTCGAGTAAGTTTAGAGGAAAGCATGCTATAGTTATTCAAGCGCCTCAATACCAATGAAGATATACTACTTCCTTGCAACTTCCTGTGAGTCACAATGTCTTGTACTACAAATTCTGTTTTTGCTTACTAGCTAGCTAGATGTTAATAATTAAATGTATAGGGTTTACGGTAGTTGATTAGTGTTATGCACATGCCCGCTTAATTAAGACATGCAAACGTGTGCGCATGCAGTTTCCACTGGATCTTGTTAGACATTAAAGTTGACAAAGGAATAGTTGAAGTACTGGACTCACTACTTAAAGAAGAAAAAGACTACACCATCGTGAAGGGGATAGTCAACGGGTAATTTCAATTATTATTAACTATATCTCGGCCTATTTAGTTCGTCATTTCCTGATATGTACTGTTTAATAACCCCTTTATTAATTTTCTTTGCCGGCGGGCAGGGCTTGGGCAAAGTTCATCAAGGTGACTCCAGGCAAATGGGCAAAAAGCTGTTTTGGTATCGACCAAAGGTAAGTAATTAAGTAGTACTAGCTAGCTAGCTACCATCTCTTTAATTCTTGTTTCAATACCATTAATTAATTATCATGCTTAATTAATCATTATCTGATTCAATTCCATTGTCGTAAAGGCCCTGAAGCAGGCGCAGGGGAATGATCTGTGTGCATTCTACGTTTGCGAGAACATTTGCATGACGGCGTCTGAAAGGAGCATATCTCAAAGATAGGACTGGGTACGTTTGTCAGAACACTATTCACACCATTATCGATATCTAGTCACACAACTAATACACATGCATATTGATCTCCTTCTTAACAGTTCAGAGAGGTGCGGGAGCAGCTCCTACCAGCGGACCGCATACTAGCACTTCAAGAGGAAATAGCGGGATTTTTGCTCGACCAGGTCATAGATCCCAAAGGAAAATACTATTACCCGCTACCGCCCCCATGAACCACTTGTCATCGTGCTCCGAAGGCACCAAGGCAACATGTAGGAGAAATTGTATATATATATATATATATATATATATATATATATATATATATATATATATATATATATATATATATATATATATACATGTGTATGTTTGAATAATTAATGGTGTTGGTTGTGAGACATTCGATGATATATATTTATATATATATGCGGTTCTACATACGAGAAAATCTATTTATATATATGCGTAACATATACAATTTGTAGTATCGTAAAATACCAGCAAACAAAAAAGAATTAAATGAAAAACACAAAATTAATGGAAAATAAAAAATAAAACCACCCCCCCCAAACATTTAGTATCGGTTGGTGTTACCAACCAGTACTAATGGTCTACCAGCACCCGGGCCTGGCTCGTGCCACGTGGTGGCACTTCATCGCCGGTTCGTGCCGAACCGGTAGTAAATGGGGGGGGGGGCTTTAGTCTCCACTCTTTAGTGCCGGTTGTAGAACCGGCACTAAAGGCCCTTACGAACCGGCGCTAAAGCCCGGTTCTGCACTAGTGTGGATTTGAATTGTGCATCTGAACGCAAAAAACGTCCGGAGTTGTACTAAGTTATTAAAGTATTGAATATCCGGTGTAACATATGAGTTTTCGTCCGAAACCCTGATACTTCCTAAGAGATTGTCCAGTTTGTACACGAAGTGCATCCAGTTTTTGCCGTAACCCTCTCTACTTTTTTGCACATGCTATGCGGGTGAAATGATGATACCTTGCCAAGTTTCAACCTTTTCAGAGTTCATTTTGTACTGCTTTTCACCCTCACGGTGATTTAGCTCTGAAAACATATCAGTAAATGCATCGAAAATAGCAAATTATGTCAGAAAGGATTGAAAGTTGATGACATGGATTTGAATTGTGCATCTGAACGCAAAAAAAGTCCGGAGTTGTACTAAGTTATTAAAATATTGAATAGCTGTTGTAACAGATGAGTTTTCGTCCGAAACCCTGATACTTCCTAAGAGATTGTCTAGTTTGTACACGTAGTGCATCCAGTTTTTGCCGTAACCCTCTCTACTTTTTTACACAAGCTATGCAGGTGAAATGATGATACCTTGCCAAGTTTCAACCTTTTCAGAGTTCATTTTATACTGCTTTTCACCTTCACGGTGATTTAGCTCTGAAAACAAATCAGTACATGCATCGAAAATAGCAAATTATGTCAGAAAGGGTTGAAAGTTGATGACGTGGATTTGAATTGTGCATCTGAACGCAAAAAAAGTCCGGAGTTGTACTAAGTTATTAAAATATTGAATAGCCGGTGTAACAGATGAGTTTTCGTCCGAAACTCTGATATTTCCTGAGAGATTGTCCAGTTTGTACACGTTGTGCATCCAGTTTTTGTCGTAACCCTCTCTACTTTTTTACACAAGTTATGCTGGTGAAATGATGATACCTTGCCAAGTTTCAACTTTTTCAGAGTTCATTAAGTACTGCTTTTCACTTTCACGGTGATTTAGCTCTGAAAACAAATCAGTAAATGCATCGAAAATAGCAAATTATGTCAGAAAGGGCTGAAAGTTGATGACATGGATTTGAATTGTGCATTTGAACGCAAAAAAGTCTGGAGTTGTACTAAGTTATTAAAATATTGAATACCCGGTGTAATAGCTGAGTTTTCATCCGAAACTCTGATACTTCCTAAGGGATTGTCCAGTTTGTACACGAAGTGCATCCAATTTTTGCCGTAACCCTTTCTACTTTTTTGCACGTGCTATGCGGGTGAAATTATGATACCTTGCCAAGTTTCAACCTTTTTAGAGTTCATTTTGTACTGCTTTTCACTTTCACGGTGATTTTGCTCTGAAAACGAATCAGTAAATGCATCGAAAATAGCAAATTATGTCAGAAAGGGTTGAAAATTGATGACATGGATTTGAATTGTGCATCTGAACACAAAAAAAGTCCGGAGTTGTACTAAGTTATTAAATATTGAATAGTGGGTGTAACAGATGAGTTTTCGTCCGAAACCCTGATACTTCCTAAGAGATTGTCCAGTTCGAACCGGCTCTTGTGTAAACATGTAAAAATATACATAAAATACATTGATTTGTACCGCCTTTGAGCCAAAACGCGCTACTGCTATAGAGAAATACATAAAAAATACATTGATCATCAATGATCTTTTTTGTGTACAATCTGAATTATCAATATGAGTCCTCTCCGGTAGGAACCGGAGAAGACTCATATTGCAGCCATAAATTCTACACATAGAATTCAATGAAGACCAAGTGCTTGTGATAGTTTGAGAAGTAACATATTTAAGGTGGTAAAAACTCTGTTAGTGGAGCGAGATGGGACTAAAAAACCGCTGTCAACTAGGGACCTCTAGTACCGGTTTGTGGCATGAACCGGTACTAAAGGTGTCGGTGGGCCCCAGCCTGACCACAGCTTGCAACAACCACTTTAGTACCGGTTCGTGGCTCGAACCGGTACTAAAGGGTCGCCACGAACCGGTACTAATGATCTCCGCCCCCCTAGCCGTTTGGACCGACACTAATGATCACATTAGTGTCGGTTTTGTTACAAACCAGGACTAATGTGCTTCACATTAGACCCTTTTTCTACTAGTGACAGTGACATTGATCTGGCTACAGGCGAGCTGATTGGATGCATCTCATTGTCCGTGTCAGGAGTTTTTTCGGTTAATTAAGTCTATGTATACAGACTTGATAAACATCAGGCCAAACCGCGGTCGAGCCACATATGAAAAATCAAGGTACCGTTGAAAATCAAAGTGTTTATGTGGTTTATCCACAAGGGAGTAATTTTGACATAGGATAACTTGGCAAAGTGCGGTTGGGAAGGTAGTCAACGATGTTTCTTTTGTGATATGGACGAAACAACAAAACGTCTTTTTCTCCAATGCCCACTTGCTAAGTTATTGTGGCAGACTATTCATGCATCCTTTAATATTACTCTGCCTGTCACGGTTTCGCATTTGTTTGGGACTTGCTTGAATGTGATAGAGCCTAAAACCACGGCACATATTCGAGTTGAAGTGTGTGCATTACTTTGGGCGATGTGGAATTTTCGGAATAGGAGACAAACCATCGCAAAAATTTTGAAGGTTATCTTCAGGGCGTCTGCTTGGATCCATACGTGGTTGTTACTTAGCCATGCGGACCACAGGGAACTTATGGATATTTGTTGCAATCGATGGGAGATGATTACAAGGGATACTTACAACCGGTTTGTATGGCGGTTCAATAATATGATAGGTGTCTAGTCATCTTATCCTATTTTCGCTGGTTGTGGCAATTCTTTTTATGAGTTTCACACCACTGTTTGAGACCTTGTTCTGAACCTGGAATTTTTAATAGTATGGCTGTGTGCATCAAGAGAGGCAGAGTCCGGGGCATTCCTCCTTTTCGAAGAATTGTGTTGTCTTCTGTTACAAGCAAAGTACTTTTCTCACAGCACCACAAAGGGCAACCAGTCTTTTCTCCATTGGAGGGCTGAAAATCAAGGTGTTTATATGTATGTAGCAGTAACTATCATATGTTTCTTTTCTCGAGGATCAAATCCAAAAATATATAATTATTGCTCTTCTTCTAAGGAAGATCCACCTCCTCTGATTCGTCGGCTACGACCACAAGTAGCAATGGAGCACCGAGCAGGCTGGTCAACAGCGTTTGGTTCAGCCCTCCAATCCCTCGCGCAGTTCTAGAATGCCAGATCCTCGACGCCAAGCTATGCCACCTGCTGCGGCATCATCCCCTGATGACTCGCTGGCGGGGATCCAGATAGTAATTCAGGACTAGGCCATTTCCACGAGGAACAACCCCGAGCTCTCGTGACAGTGGCTTCCCCAGTATTTGGACATGAGACACACTGGAAGAAAAAGTACATGATTATTAATATCAGTGCAAATGATCATTCAGAGCAAAACAATACTGTAATAGTATCTATCTCCCAAGTTGGTCGACAACTCACCACACGTAGTAGAGACCATCAATTGCCTGCTTCTGAGCTCTCCCAAGAAGCTCAACCTTCACCACCCCACCAATACAAAGAACCTGGCGTGGTAACTTGAAAGATTGCAGAACATCTTCCTGGAATAACACACATCATGTTACTTACTCAATAGGTTTACGGCACAAGGCAACTGCAAACATTTAGATATTATTAAACAAAATCCAAGTGAACTCTGTAATAAACACGTCTAGAACACTGGTATATATAATATAGGGAGCGCCTGGAACTCATCCGAATGAGATATAAAATGGTCTCATTCGAATGATGTATTGATGACGTGGTGGTGTTTGTCGCAGCCGAACCCCCCTGGCAGACTTTTTCTTGCATCCCGCACAAAACAAATAGAAAGCCCAACTTGGTTGTTTCCTTCATATGTGTGTCTGTTGTTTGTTTGTGTTGTGGGTTGTGGGCCTTCTTCCTATGGGCTTTTTTGGGTTGTTTGTCCTCCCAAGCTTTCCCCTCGAATCAGTCAAAATTTAGGAGATGAGCTGACTCAATTTGCTCAAAAAACAGCAGAAAAACTTTGAAGAACTCCGAAAAGAGGTACAGGGGAAGCTGCTCATGGATGGAGGGAGAGATCAAAGAGGAGAGAGCACTCACCAGGGTATGTTTACACTCCTCCACCCAGATCTAGTTCTGCTCTTTGTTGTCGCCATTCTCACCTTTATTTCCTTGTATGGTTGTTGTGTGTTGATGCTTACAGAAGAAAACGAGTAGAACAATCAGGTCTTGTAAAGAAAAAGATTTGTTTTTTTAAGATGTGAGCAAAATAGAAACTGGTTGTTGCTTACAGAAAAAAAAGACACATAATATGTTGGTTGTTACACTGCCCATACATGACATTTCTTGCCTTGCTTGCAGCTATTTTCGATGCATATGGAGCTTATCTTGTTGGTTCTCAGGTTAGTGTCCTGAATGAAAAAGTGTTGGTTGTTATCAATCTGAAAATGCATTTTGCACTTTGCTTTGCCTGAAAAGTCTCTGAAACTACAAAATGCAGGGCACCTAAAAAGCCAGCAACAACAATGGTTAACTTCTGCTTCTGTCACTCAAATGCCATATCATGCAAACCCCTGGATGCAACATGCAGGACTTGCTATTGCTGATGACAATACAATTATACAATGCATATGTCTCTCTTTGGTAGCTACAATAATGTTGACAGCACAGAGGTATTTTTCCCTTGCTAAGAAAACAAATACTGTCTTTGGATATGCTAACCTGATTTTGCAAGATTTTCACTGTTAAAAAAAAGAGAAAAAAACTTTTCTCTAACAGTCTCAAAACACATTTGTGTGTGCAGGT
>NC_041386.1:746951543-746952846 GCF_002162155.2 Triticum dicoccoides | reverse complement strand
TGATGTATACAAATAAAAATGTATTCTTTCAACATAGAACCCTAGAAAAAATGTATATTAATAAAATAACGATATATACAATGTGCAAAGAATTAACTACTGTTGTGAGCAGTAAAAAATAATTACAAAATAAGTAGACAACCCAAGTTGCGAGTCGAGGGCCTACTCGCAAAGCATCCACCATCGAGTAGACAACCCAAGTTGCGAGTCAAATGGTCTAATTGCAAGTGGCATGCCGGCACCCACAACTGTGAGTCGATGGTGGACGTGCAAGTAGGGAAATTTCAAAAGTAAAAAAAATAGACCAGTTGCGAGTCGAGGCTCTATTTGCAAGTGGCATGCGAGCACCCACAGTTGCGAGTCGATGGTGGACTTGCAACTAAGGCAATTACAAACTAAAAAAAAGCCAGAGTTGCAAGTCAATTGTCGAGTTGCAAGTGGCATCGAGTAAACAACCCTAGTTGCGAGTCAATGGTGGAGTTGCAAGTGGCATGCGGAACCCACACATTTGCGAGTCGATGATGGACTTGCAACTCGGGAAATTTCAAAAGTAAAAAAATAGACTAGTAGCGAGTCGATGGTCTACTTGCAAGTGGCATGCGGGCACCCACAGTTGTGAGTCGGTGGTGAACATGCAACTAGGGCAATTACAAATTACAAACAAAAACCGAGTTGCAAGTGGCATCGAGTAAACAACCCTAGTTGCGAGTTGATGTTCGAGTTTCAACTGGCATGCGGGCACCCACAGTTGCGAGTCGATGGTAGACTTGCAAGTAGGACAATTTTAAAAGTAAAACATAGACTAGTTGCGAGTCAATGGTCGAGTTGCAAGTGGCATGCGGGCATCCACAGTTGCGAGCCGATGGTGGACTTGCAACTAGGGCAATTTCAAACTATAAAAAAGCCGAGGTGCGAGTCGATGTTCGAGTTGCAAGTGGCATGCGGGCATCCCACAGTTGTGAGTTGATGGTGGACTTTCAACTAGGGCAATTACAAACTACAAAAAATGAGTTGTAAGTCGATGGTCGAGTTGCAAGTGGCATGTGCGCCCCCACAGTTGCGAGTCGATGGTGAACTTGCAACTAGGGCAATTTCCAAAGTAAACAAAAACAGACCAGTTGCGAATCGATGGTCTACTTGCAAGTGGCATGCGGGCACCCACAGTTGCGAGTCGATGGTGGACTCGCAACTAGGGCAATTACAAACTACAAAAAAAACGAGTTGCAAGTTGATGCTCTACTTGCAAGTGGCACGCGGGCACCCACAAGTTGCGAGTCGATGGTGAACTTGTAACTAGGGCAAT
>NC_041386.1:746947978-746951196 GCF_002162155.2 Triticum dicoccoides | reverse complement strand
TAGGACAATTACAAACTACAAAAAATCCGAGTTGCAAGTCGATGGTCGAGTTGCAAGTGGCATTGAGTAAACAATCCTAGTTGCGAGTCGATGGTCTACCTGCAAGTGGCATGCGGGCACCCACAAGTTGCGAGTCGATGGTTGAGTTGCAAGTGGCATGCGGGCACCCCACAGTTGCGAGTCGATGGTGGACTTGCAACTAGGGCAATTACAAACTACAAAAAAAATCGAGTTGCAAGTCGATGGTCGAGTTGCAAGTGGCATGTGGGGCCCGCAAATTGCGAGTCGATGGTAGACTTGTAACTGGGAAATTACGAGACAAGAATACAACATACCAATTACAAGTCTACGGTCGAGTTGCAAGTCGAGGGTCTACTTGCAAAGTGTCATCACGGCCCCACCGAGTTGCTGGGGCAATTATGAAAAAGAAAGACAAAAAAGATACCAGTTGCGAATCCAGGGTCGAGTTGCAAGTGGCATCGAGTAAAACACCCCTCCACCGAGTTGCGAGTCGATGGTGAACTTGCAACAGGGGCAATTATGAAAAAGAAAGATAAAAAAAAGATACCAGTTATGAATCCAGGGTCGAGTTGTAACTGGCATCGAGTAAACACCCCCCACCGAGTTGCGAGTCGATGGTCGAGTTGCAAGTGACGTGCGGGCCCTACAATTACGAGCCAATGGTGGATTTGCAACTGGGGCAATTATGGCAAAGAACACAAAAAAATGTATACACTAGTTAATTAATCAGGGCCTGAAAAACAAAGAGCTAATTTACTATTTTTCTGCAGTTTGTTCCATATAGGAGGAAATCAAATAAAACAAGATTTGTGTAGATAAAGAAAAGACAAAAAACTAACTGAAAACCTACACTAACAGTATACTGACTGGACAAAGCACTGTAGAAAATGAATCTGCTAAGCACTTCGCATCAATGAACAGAAAAAAATAGGAAAAGAAATAAAATAAACATGTACAACAGCCGCCACGGAGAAGAGGAGAAAAGGAGTCTACTCGTATATCCTAGGCAGACCTGGCCTTTCTGTGTAGAAAAACGGTCCGGGCCTGACGGCAAGTGCGAGGAGGATGGAGCCCTACCACATAAACAACAGATGGGCCGCAGCGGGACAACATATGAGCCGCGCCTCACAGTCGGTCGAAGCTCTCCACCTGGACAACACCAATCGCGGAGCGTTTTGATCCAACGGACACAAAAGTGAATGAGACCAAAGAAAAAAGCATTCGAATGAGTTTTAGCAAATCCGTATAATATATTGATCAAATGCAGTTTCTTCATGTTGGGCCTTTCAAGAAAGTTCTGGCTCAGCTGTATGGCTCGTTTATGCACGAGATCCAGTGTTCAACAGGTAAAAATAATGAGCCTGTGAATATCATTATTAAGTCTCAACTGACCTGCAGCACTGGAAATTCTGGAGATGTGTAGGTCCAGACATAGTTTCTGTCGTCAATCAACTGTCCCTCATTTTCATCACACACAAGTGCTTCAGGGCGTAGCGGTGACCTTGGATAGCCCATCTGGAACCGGATGCTCTTTGCCGAATATATCGGGTCACCAATCTGGAAAAGTGCTGCAAAAGTATGAAGTTAATTAACACACCAGGCACTTATGTCATTCTTTTCTTTTTTTTTTGCACCATACAGAAGGAAAGAATGCTGTGCTGCACTGCAGTCTTGTATTGTCTTTGGACAACAAACCTTTGTAGGGCTTCATCTTGATCTCATCGACGAGGCACAGATCCGCCTGGAGCCTGTATATGAGGCACTCGGGCGCGGCGGGATCCCTGTTGCCGCGGCTGGACCAGTAGCAGGGTCTAAAGTTGAGCTGGTCGAGGCGGTGAAGGGTGTTCTCGATGGTCTCCATGGGGTATTCGTCAGTGCTGGACGCGCCGATGCAGTGGATGATGCAGTCCCTGGGCATGTACTCCGAGAGGAGGCTATGGGCGAGGTGCGTGTACACCCTGTGGTCCCGGTAGGGCTGATCCTGGCGCGTGGTGGTGGTGGTGCTGGAGCCGGAGGTGGTGACATCGACGTGCATGAAGGTGGACACCTCCGGGCAGGCCCGTAGGCACTGCAGCTTGCTGAACTGGTTGGCAATAACTGGATAAGAAAAGAGATATTCATAACAGAAACAAGGTAGCGTAGCAGAGCAAATTAGCAGCAGGTGGCATGGTGACCTCCGCGATTTGAGCTCGAATGGACCGGAAATCAGTACTATTCCGCAGCAAGAGCGGAATCTAGAATCCAGATACAGACAATATGGATGCATAGCGAGGGAGGGAGGCATAGGTCAGATCCAGAAAGAGAGAGGAATTGGTACGAACCGAATTGACGCCAGGAGTGTGAGACGGCGGATGCGCGGGCGATGTCGGCGGGGTCATCCAGCATGGTGAAGATGGTGGCTGATGCGCGGGCGAGGTCGGCTGGGTGGTCGAGCATGGTGAAGACGGTGGGTGAGGTGTCGACGAGGCCCGCCGCCGACAAGGAGGACGAGCAGGAGGAATCCTTCATCCACTATCGTCACACAAACGAACCTAGACAAAAATAGAGAGTAGTATTCAAATATAGCCTTCAACCATGCCTGGACTTGATGTATGATTTATCTCTTGCACTGTGCATAACCGTGCTAAGCTCTGCTTTTAAAATTTTCAATGCATCTGCAGAGGGAGGTCTGGCTGGGTTTCTTGTGCCCCAACTGATTAGAAGATCCAGCCACTTCAATAAACAAACACCAAAGGTTTATATGTGACTTTGTGCATCGATTAATTGATGACCAGGAGTGCAGTCTCCTTTTTCGGGGGAAAAAATGAAAAAACTTATCGCCGATGGACTTACACATAAATTAAGATGTGGCATAGGTGTCATGATTTAAATGTGCAATAAAAGAACTATGTTTGAACAAGTCTTGGGATGCCGACACCGGTACAGACAGCAGCCCTTCGACAACCGATGGGGAGAGAGATGTCATGATTTATATGTGCCATAAAAGAACTATGTTTGAACAAGTCTTGGGATGCCGACACCGGTATAGACAGCAGCCCTTCGACAACCGATGGGGAGAGGGGTGTCATGATTTAGATGTGCCATAAAAGAACTATGTTTGAACAAGTCTTGGGATGCCGACACCGGTATAGACAGCAGCCCTTCGAAAACCGATGGGGAGAGAGGTGTTATGATTTAGATGTGCCATAAAAGAACTA
>NC_041386.1:746919908-746947809 GCF_002162155.2 Triticum dicoccoides | reverse complement strand
GTATAGACAGCACCCCTTCGACAACAGATGGGGAGAGGGGTGTCATGATTTAGATGTGCCATAAAAGAACTATGTTTGAACAAGTCTTGGGATGCCGACACCGGTATAGACAGCACCCCTTCGACAACAGATGGGGAGAGGGGTGTCATGATTTAGATGTGCCATAAAAGAATTAAGTTTGAACAAGTCTTGGGATGCTGACACTGGTATAGACAGCAGCCCTTCAACAACCGATGGGTGAGCTGCTGCTCACTAAGAAAACTCGTTTAATTCCGTACTTGACTCAGCTGATGCCCTCTTGGGTCGTATTGTCTAGATTAGGCTGCATATGTTACGTTTGGGTGGGACTAAAATACACTAGCCATTTTTAACTTAGGGTATCATGTACAGCTCACCTCTTGAAGATGGGCTTAAACTAAAACAGGGGATGAGCTGGGTGACAGAACTGGTGGCACTTAATTAAGTGCAGCATCTTAATCGCTGCTGCTATCAGTGGCTCGGTACTTACATGCACAGAGGTGATGTTCAAACTGGTGGTGGGGCTGGGGGGTGAATTAGCTAGGACGCGATTTCACAGCTAAATTAGTTCTGTAAATCTCAAATAATAATGTATGCTCCATGGACATAATAAGCATATAGTGGGATATAATCTGCCCTTTAGGTCCAAATGTCCGATCCATGCAAAAGATAGACTATTTTTGACAACGTTGCAACAAAAAAATGCATCTACACAATACCATGTCCTAAACTGTAAAAATCCAAATTTACGCTTTAAGAAATAAAGATACAAAATTATGTGATGGAAAGTAGTTTGTGCAAGTAGATTTTGAATTAGGTACAGTGCTATTTCATCGGCATTCCTCGTTTTGTTTCACGACACATGCATTAGTTGAAAGTTGAAGCTATACTTGAACTTTGTGATATATATGGTAGTTAACCTTGCGTCGATGTTGCTAAGAGGGCATGCTTATCTCTCCAGATTGTTTAATAGGAGGCCAGTGCCTGACTGCCAGGTTGACCACAAGGAAGCTTCGCTTCTCGTTCAAAATGGTGACATAAACTCATTGATAGTGTCTCAACTTGCACAACTTTGTGTTGTTAATTGGCATTAGCTCACAATATATGTACAGCCTCTCAGCTTCTTCAATAGGGAGAAACCAACAACTTGTATATATTAGTTAAGTAGTGCAATAATGGTTCATTTGTTTTGAAGATCAACGGGGGGTCTTGGTCGCTTACTCGTACAGGTATATGCATATACCATGTCATCTAACCTGCTTCAAGGATTGGGTAGAGAACCATGCTTGATGAAACCACATATGTATGGTGAGTTAGTATGAGAGAGAAATATGCCTACAAAAATGTTTGTTACAATTTTCAACTGAAATGTGAAAAAAGATTTAAAGAATATATAACACAAGAGAACTTCGCAACACAAATGTAATGGTGCTTCTTCCATTGTCAAAATTTTTAGGGCAGATTTACTGAATTATGATAACCATTAAGCCTTGATAGACATCACATGTATGAACGTAGTACCATGTGAATTTAATAACATGGTCAAAGCGTACATCCAAATGATTAGTTGAACCAATGCATGATGTACCATGTGCATCTGGTACATGCTTTAGGCCTTCTATAAAAAAGGGAAGTGGAAAAACTATATGAGAATACCTATTTGATTTCAAGAAAGGAGCAAAGTAACAATACAAGAGAAGTTTGTTTGATCTCAGTTTCATTTAGAAACAACTATAAAGACCAGCGTGTGAAGACATAACTCCCCCCACCACACAAAAGCATTACTGTGCACAAACATACAAGACAACCAGCTGTTAAGTGCAACCATGGACCTCGCGACGGGGGCCATGGGCAGCCTGCTCCTCAAGCTTGGCAAGCTCCTCATGGAGGAGTACAAGCTGCAGACCAACGTCAAGGAAGATGTTGAATATCTCAAGAGAGAGCTGACAAGCATGTATGCTGCCCTACGTAAGGTGGGGGGCATGCCACGTGACCAGCTCGACGACCAGGTCAAGCTCTGGGCCAACGAAGTCAGGGACTTGTCGTTCATAATGGAGGACATCGTCGACAAGTTCCTGGTGCGCGTCGAGGGAGCTGAGCCAGCCATCAAGCCACGCAAACTCAAGAAGCTCATGAAGAAGATGGGGAACTTGTTCAGCAAGAACAAGACTCGCCATGAGATCTCCGATGAGATCAAAGACATCAAGGGCCGCGTCAAGGAGGCAGCTGAACGACGTGATAGGTACCGGGTCAATGATGTGGTTGTTAATCCAGTTGGCTCAATCAATGTTGACCCTCGCCTATTGGCTTTGTACAAGGACCAGAAAGAGCTTATTGGTATTGATGATTCATTGAATGAGCTAACTAAGATGATGTGTGATGGAGATGGTGATGCGTGCAAGCAACTGAAGATACTCTCTATTTTCGGATTTGGAGGCCTTGGCAAGACAACTCTTGCCAAAGCAGTGTATGATAAGCTCAAACCACAGTTTGGTTGCAGTGCTTTTGTTCCGGTAGGACAGAACCCTAGCCTAAATAAACTTCTCAATGACATTCTCTTTGGAATTCACAAGAAAAAGTACACGGAGTTGGATGAAAGGGAGCTGATCGACAAACTCCGAGAATTACTTGAGAACAAAAGGTATGCATCCTATTATATTGTTCTATATATACTTCAAGTAGTAAATATGGGGTTGCATGAAAGGCAGCCAATTGTTGAACTCTTAGAACAAGAGGTATGCACCCTGTTATGTAGTTTCATATACATCAAATTGTACATGGGGGGAGATAGCGTCAATCCTGAGAAGAAATGATTTAGAGATGAGTGGAAATTTTGGTTTGAGACATTAAAAGATAAGGTTTTAGATGCCCTCTCATCGCTGTTGTGTATTTTGCAAAAAATAAAGCATGTTTTTTTGTGGATAATAATGTATTATATCAAGTTTTTGTACCTTCTTTGCTATAATTGGATGGCACTTACCGTTGAATCTTCACGGATGTTCACATATTCTGGAGCTTCTTCCAATTGATGTCAGTAAAAAAATGTAATAGCTGAAAGTATCTAGATTGGGAAATTTATTAATCAAAACTAGTATTCCGGATGATGAAATGGAATTAGACTCTGCTCGTGCATACATGTCTCTCTCCTGGACCCCTCCATTTCCTGATTCAACCATGTCAACTTTAGATTTCTCAACAAGTAGGTTGACATGCATGCATCCTATTTTTTGAAGATACTTTGAATACTTGGGGCTCAATAAAATATTTTCACTAATTTGTGATATCTCTTGCGCTATGGATGGTGATGACAGGTACTTGATTGTTATTGATGACATATGGGATAAAAGAACATGGAAACTAGTCAAGACCGCTTTGGTGTGTAATAATAATGGAAGCAGGATAATCACAACTACCCGTATACTCGAAGTTGCCACAATGACCAGTGCAGTATACAAGCTAAAACCGCTTTCTCTTAATTTATCCAAGGATTTGTTTCATAGAAGATTATCTTGTGGTGAAATAGAATGGCCTAATCATCTGCCGGCAGAGGTATACAATAAAATTTTACATAAATGTGGTGGTGTACCATTGGCTATAATCACAATAGCTAGTTTGCTTGTCGGCAAACCTGTGGAGGTTTGGTCTAAGGTATACACTTCAATTGGTTTTGGCATGAAGAAAACGAAGACGTGGAGAACACGAGAAAAATACTTTTATTTAGCTATTATGATCTACCTTGTTACCTAAAGACTTGCTTATTGTATCTAAGCATATATCCTGAAGACCATCTTATTGATAAAGATAGTTTGATATGGAAGTGGGTCGCCGAAGGTTTTATCCATGAGGAACCAGGGATAGGACTATTCGAGATTGGCCGGAGATACTTCAATGAGTTGGTAAACAAAAGCATGATAATACCTGTAGAGATACCACATCATGGCATCATAACTGGTTGTCGTGTCCATGACATAATGCTTGACATGATATGCCTATTGTCAAAGGAAGAAAACTTTGTTACCGTATTGGATAGTAACGAGAAATATACAACTTCTCATTACAATGCTCATAGGCTAGCTGTTGATCGTAGAGTCCAACCCCTGGATAGCATATCCACATCACGGGTAAGGTCACTTAATGCCATGTGCGGTGCTGAGATGTTGCCATCATTTTCATGCTTTGAAGTTTTGCGTGTCCTAGCTTTGGAAGGCCCCACTAATTCATGCAATCCTAATCATCTTGAGCATGTTGGAAAGTTAGTTCACTTGCGGCACCTCAAACTAGCGAGCATGGGTATCTGTGAGGTCCCAAAGGAAATAGGATATCTAAAGTTCTTGGTGGTATTGGACTTGGTCGAAATAGCATAAGTGAACTTCCAGAGAGTATTGGTCGTCTAAGTCAACTCAAGTGCTTGAACATCTGCGAAACAGACATTGAAGTGCCATATTGGATCGGAATTTGACTTCTCTGGAAGAGCTATGTCTATATAAAGTTGATGAGCAATCAAACTTTGTGACAGAAGTTGGCAAGTTGACAGAGTTGAGGAAACTCCGCATTTCTAACACTTTAGAACTGTGGCGTGACAGCGAAAGGAATGCTTGGGAGGAGTCTGTAGGTAAATTGAATAAGATCCAAGTCATTGACATTCATCATATTGGCTCGTTTAGAATTCCTGGTGATGAGAGCCCCTGGGAACGGTATGCCCTCTCTCCGCAACTTCGTGTTCTGCGCATGGCCTACGGAGAACCTGGGCTGGTGGCAAGGATCAATCCCCGACTTCTTCCAAACCTCTCACATTTGGAACTATTTGTATACACTTCGGAACTGGAGGTCTTCGGAAGATTTCAAGAGCTTGTTACCCTCAAGCTGTGCACGTGGTCAGCTCTCCACCACGACACCATGGGCGGTGCAGGTGCATTCCCCAAGCTGAGGGTATTCAAGACAGAAGCAACGATTGGTTCGTTTCTAGAGGGAGATATGCCCATCCTTGAATCTCTCCAGTTCCGCGTGGTTGCGCAGTCCAATGATGATGGCATCAGCTTTGACTTTGACTTTGATAGCCTAAGGAACCTCGCTTTGCTTCAGTCCGTCAGAATCTTTTTATTTGCCCATCCTCCGGAGCACAAGAAGGCTGAGGAAATGGTGAGGCGTGCAATTGATATGC
This sequence comes from Triticum dicoccoides, assembly GCF_002162155.2. Lineage (NCBI taxonomy): Eukaryota > Viridiplantae > Streptophyta > Magnoliopsida > Poales > Poaceae > Triticum > Triticum dicoccoides. Next base: position 746,942,630 of record NC_041386.1, on the reverse strand, counting down.
TTCCAAAACCGTCCCAGCCCTCGCATCCATTCATATGATATAATAATAAATAGGAGGTAAATATGTGTATATGTTATTCAATATTGCTGATCTCCACGGAAAGCTAGGCGTGTATCTCACGAATCTCCGTTTTCGTTTTTTTCAGCCAAACTGGTTGAGCTAAGCTGGCCGGGTATCTCCAACTGCGTGAATCAAGGTGTTTCTCTTTTTCTCTGTGGAATATATATTCCTATATACGCTGTGGCAGTTTAATTTGAACATCTTATATATAGGAACAGATGGAGTACTATTTGTCAGAACCTTGTCTTTCTTTTCTTTCTAGAGTAAATAACAGCATTTCCCTATCAACTGTAAAAACAACAGTTACCAATCTGAATGCATGCTACATATATCTTTCTCATCATTTTTAAATAACCATGCATATTCCACATGTATGTTTTCTGAGAGTCACTTCATACATGTAGGCTGGCAGCATTAACAAATCACCATGGAGAAAGAAAAGTACTGGAAGGCTTACCTTTGCTTGCTCTATTTATTACTGTCTTTCGAAGCAAAGGTTAAAAACTTATATTTGCTTTGTTTTCTTTTGTAGCAAATGCAAAAAAAAAGACAGCAAGAAAAAGTGTCTCTTTGCTATGTTTTCTTTTGTAGCAAATGAAAAAATCACAAAAACTTTTTTCTCTCTCTCTCTTTTGTAGTAAAGGAAAATGAAAATCACAAAAAAAAAAGTTTACTTTGTGGAGTTTAGTAGTTTGTTACTTGGTTGTCCACTTAGGAAGAAAAAACACCAAAAAAATTGTTGGGTTCTCATGCTGTTTAGTGTGTGTGTGTGTCAAGTTTCTGTGTCCTTTTTGGTGTATTGGTTGGCAGGTGTGTGTTTATATGTGTTTCTCGTTTTTTTCTGGGAAGGGTAGGGGGGTGTAACTCCGCCTATGCTAATATCTTTGCATAGCCGGTCCCAAGCCCGGAAGAAGGAGGAGGGGCCAATCATAAACTCGTTAAATGTCAAACCATTAATGTTCTTACAATTTACCGTCTCTTTTATTTGTAGCTGAATTTTTCTCATTGTTTTCTTCATTTTTCTTGCTCATCAAGTGTATACCATCGTGGTTGACCATATATTGTTTCCTCCATTTTCTTGTTCATGTATATATTTTCATAGTTCAAAATATGGTGGTCCAAGTTTGGCTAGTTTGAACCTGGCAAGGTAATATAGCTGAAGATCTCATGGGACCTCCATTAAGAGTGATATCTTTACAAGGTATCCGGCACCATACCTAAGTCGGGCCTTTACAAGAGTAAACGCCTGACCAAGGTGCATTACCTAAGTCTGGCCTTTACGGGAGTACAACGGCCAGACAACCATACAAGCGTTGTTTTTTCCAGAGATTCAACAAGGCAGAGTTGTAGTAACCAATGGAAACAATGTGCAAAAGCTGGGCAATGTGCGAAATGGCGATTCAAAGCTCTCCCTTTTATTTTTGATAACACTAAAAGCAGATGCATGTACAATGATGCACATTGTTGTATGACTTACCATGAGATCACAGACTGGGTAACACCACATGATATTCCCACGCTTCTTCTGCGATGTGAAGAAGAGTTAAGACTGAATATTCCCACGCTTCCCTGGAGAACAGTTGGAGTTACATAGTACTCCCTCTGTAAACTAATATAAGAGCGTTTAGATCACTAAGGGAGTATTAGGCTACTAGCCATGAGGTTGGGGATCGAATAGTAGGCATGTTTCATCTTGATGGTTACCTTCCTTGGTGCATACGCAAACACAAGACCGTAGTTATCAATTACAGTGTTAATTAATGTCCCTGATGAACTCTTGTTGTGTATTAACTGATGGTTTCAGAGTCTTTGCAGATGCCATCAAAACTGTGACTTGCAATCCTCCCTTCTGAATCAACATATCTGCGTTACAGAAAGGAAAAAAAAAACATCAGCTTTCTCTTTAGCTGAGACGAACAGTTAAATGAAAGTAATGCAGACTTTGAAGGAAATTACCTGGTGATGAGAAGTTTGATGCGGCAAGTTTCAGATTCTCATAACTGAAAAGCCTACATGCTGAAGAATACAGAATCACAATCTTGGACAGAATCTTAACTGATTTGCATTGTGCCTGGGTGGACAGAATGGTAACTGATTAAGAAGCCTCATCACCTATGGGCGCAAGACCTCCATATTCTTCTCTCTGGCCACCGCCTATACTCCTCTCGGCACCCGGACACCCCTGCTTACATCGAAAGGAAAGGAAACCACGGTAGCTGAAGCCCTGCGCGAGAATGCAGACGGAAAAATAAAGAGGAGGCGCAAGTTGGGGAGAGCAACGGCGGAGGATTGACACCGGCGGCATGGAGCTACAGTAATAGGATTGTTGGCATATGTTGTCAACTACAAATTTGAGAGTTTAGCCTCATCTCCGTAAGTATGTAATTTGCATCAGTATTATTATGGAATTCTTTCTTATTTTCACAAAACAAGTAACATTGTTTGCATTTCTTCCATGGTGCGTAATGCAGGTCAGCTTTCCTTCTTGACCTAGCTGCTTTTACTGCACTTGCAATACTGGTGTTCCGTGTTACGCTGGGCTACAAACAGACTAGGGATAGATACCAGGTGGATCATTTATGTTGCTCTATATTTTGATAATAACGATTATTTGTATGGTTCAATTTGCAAATGGTAGTTTATTTGACATCAATACCTCTTCTCCAGCTTCTTGTTAATAAGACGCTCTATGAGAAGACATTAGCAAGTGGCTTTGGTTCAGTTTACTTTCTTCTAGATGCTTCCGAGCAACAGCAGGTAACACATTCAGTGCACAGTCAAAACCGTAATTTTTTGTTTATTTCACTCAGTTGAGTAAGGAAACTTCCTCGCCATCTCTTTTCGTACAGTATAAGGAAGCACTATTGGCATATGCTATGTTACTCGGCAGAAATAAGTATCAGGTATGTGTTGCTGCTTTTAGTACTTGAGACTTGTCACATTTATTTACAGAATCCTTGGCCTGATTCAATCCGTGCAGGTGTCTTCTAGCACAAGCATCAGAGATATGTGCGAGCAGTTTATGTATGAGAAATTTAATGCAAAGGTGGGGAGTCGACACCTTTATCCATGTTTTCTGCGGTTGTCATGAAATCATTAAGTGTGGTTCTGATATCCTTGTAGATTGAAATGCCTATCGACAAAGCTATGGAGACGCTGCTGCGGTTGGGTCTGGTGGTCGAGCTGTCAACTAACGGCAGCTCCTACTCTGTAATAGCTCTTCCCTATCCGGACGCTTACGAGATCCTGAAAGGCCGCTGGGATAGTCTGCTGGAACATAAGACATAACAAGGTTAGTAAACGTTGATGAACTCTAAGCATAGCATTACCGAAAAAGGCTTTCGCCCCGCTTTATGAATAAAGCAAACCGCCAAGAGCAACACATACAAGGAATAGTTCAGCACATACACGCACCCAAGTCTCATAGGAAGAAGTACATAGGTTCTGCTGAGGGCACAGCTCAACAAGTCCAAAAACAAAAAAAAGAAACAGGACGGTCCGGAGACCCGTCCAAAGCCTAATCAGGATCTGGTGAAGGTGGAGGGAGCGGCAGCGACAGGTGGACGGCCATCAGGCGGAGGTCGGGGATGAAGGCAGAAATGACGTCCCGGTCCTGAGGGCGGCTAAGCGGCCGCCAGAGCTACAAGTAACCAGAAAGTTTGAAGAGAGCGTCAGTAGATCGGCGGAGAGGAATGCGCTGAATCACGAGTCTATTACGGATCGTCCAGAGGGTCCACGCGAGGGCCCCGATCTCAAGCCACCTAATGTGGCGAGAAGACAGTGGGGAGGTCTGGAGTTCGGCGAATAGATCGGGGAAGTTGGTGTGGCATCAGTTGCCACCAACCACTTCTTTGAAGCAGCTCCAGACAAACTGAGCGGACACACAGTAGAAGAAGATGTGGTTCAAGTCTTCAGGGACATCGCAAAGCGGGCAGATTCCCGTTCCGGGTCCATTCCTCTTGCGGACCTCCACCCCAGACGGGATCCGTCCACGGATCCATTGCCACATGAAGATCCGGATCTTCAGGGACAGGCAAACGGACCAGACCGCCGAGAGGGGAGGTGGGGCGGTGGAGGGGGCAATGGCCTGATAGAGGGGCTTGGTGGAGAATTGGCCTGATGGCTCTAGCCGCCATCTAACCAGGTCCGGGCCAGCGTCCACCGCAGGATCGTGGAGCGCAACGCAATCGAATAACTCACGTCAAGCGGCGGACTCCGGGGGGCCGAACGGCCTCGAAAAGCGAGGCGCCCTAAGTCAATAAGGACCCTCTCAACAGACACGGAAAGGTCTACGGCAATAGAGAAGAGGGATGGGAAGCGAGCCGCGAAGGGGGAGTTGCCAGCCCAACGATCAAACCAGAACAAAGTCGCAGCTCCAAAAACCACCGAGATGGACGTCCCAATGCGGAGGACCGGGAGAAGCTGGACAACCGACTGCCAGAACTGGAAGCCACCAGACCACTGACAGAAGGCAAGAGGCTGCCCACGCAAGTACTTGTTCCGGATGATGTCAAGCCAGAGACCACCCTGTCCCTGCGAGATGCGCCAGAGCTAGCGGGAAAGCAGTGCAATGTTCATGCGTTTAGAACACATGATGCCGAGCCCTCCTTGCTCCCGAGGCTTGCAGATGTCCGGCCAGCTAACCATGTGGTATTTCTGCTTATTATTATCGCCTGCCCAGTAAAAACGGGACTGTACTTTGGCGACCTCATGGTGTAGAGTCTCGTGGAGGCTTTGGAATCTCATGAGGAACAAGAGGAGGCTGATGAGGGATGAGTTAATGAGGATCGTCTGGGCCGCCTTCAAAAGCCACCTACCTGCCAGGGCTCAATGCTCGTTTGGAGCTTGGCCACGGACAGGCGCAAGTCCGCGACAGTAAGCCTAGATTCACTAATAGGCGTCCCCATGTAGATCGTGGGGAAAGAGCCTAAGTGGCAATTCAGACGATTGGCAATGCTCAGGCAATCCTCCAGAGAGTGGCCCATCACCATCACGTCTCTCTTGTCGAAGTTGATCTTGAGGCCAGACATTTGTTGGAAACAGAGGAGGAGGAACTTAAGGTTGGAGATGTCCGACTCCGAGCCTTCGACCATGATGATGGTGTCGTCGGCATACTGGAGAAGGGAGATCCCGGAACCTCCGGCCAGGTGGGTGGTGTGTTGGGGAACGTTGCAGAAAATTAAAAAATTTCCTACGGTTTCACCAAGATCCATCTATGAGTTCATCTAAGCAACGAGTCATGGGAGAGAGATTGCATCTACATACCACTTTATAGATCGCGCGCGGAAGCGTTCAAGGGAACGGGGATGATGGAGTCGTACTCGCCGTGATCCAAATCACCGATGACCAAGTGCTGAACGGACAGCACCTCCGCGTTCAACACAGGTACGGAACGGACGACATCTCCTCCTTCTTGATCCAGCAAGGGGGAAGGAGAGGTTGAGGAAGAAGGCTCCAGCAGCAGCACGACGGCGTGGTGTTGGTGGAGAGGCAGTACTCCGACAGGGCTTCGCCAAGCACTTAACGGAGGAGGAGAGATGTTGGGGAGGGGAGGGGCTGCGCCTTGGATCAGGTGTTCAGCCCTCCCCTCGCCCCTCTATTTATAGGGGAAGGGGGAAGGGGGCCGGCCCCCTCTAGATGAGATCTAGAGGGGGGGGGGGCGGCGGCCAGGGAGGGGGGCTTGCCCCCCAAGCAAGGGGGGCGCCCCCACTAGGGTTCCCCCCCAACCCTAGGCGCATGGGCCCAAGGGGGGGGGCGCCCAGCCCACCAGGGGCTAGTTCCCTGTCCCTTGCGGCTCATGTGGCCCTCCGAGAGGGGTGGCCCCTCCCGGTGGACCCCCGGAACCCCTCCGGTAGCCCCGGTACAATACCGATATGCCCCCGAAACTTTCCGGTGTCCGTATGACAACTTCCCATATATAAATCTTCACCTCCGGACCATTCCGGAACTCCTCGTGACGTCCGGGATCTCATCCAGGACTCCGAACAACATTCGGTAATCACATACAAGTCTTCCTAATAACCCTAGCGTCACCGAACCTTAAGTGTGTAGACCCTACGGGTTCGGGAGACATGCAGACATGACCGAGACGGCTCTCCGGTCAATAACCAACAGCGGGATCTGGATACCCATGTTGGCTCCCACATGCTCCTCGATGATGTCATCGGATGAACCACGATGTCGAGGATTCAATCAACCCCGTATACTATTCCCTTTGTCAATCGGTACGTTACTTGCCCGAGACTCGATCGTCGGTATCCCAATACCTCGTTCAGTCTCGTTACCGACAAGTCACTTTACTCGTACCGTAATGCATGATCCCGTGACCAGACACTTGGTCACTTTGAGCTCATTATGATGATGCACTACCGAGTGGGCCCAGTGATACCTCTCCATCATACGGAGTGACAAATCCCAGTCTCGATCCGTGTCAACCCAACAGACACTTTCGGAGATACCTGTAGTGCACCTTTATAGTCACCCAGTTACGTTGTGACGTTTGGTACACCCAAAGCACTCCTACGGTATCCGGGAATTACACGATCTCGTGGTCTAAGGAAAAGATACTTGACATTGGAAAAGCTCTAGCAAAACGAACTACACGATCTTGTGCTATGCTTAGGATTGGGTCTTGTCCATCACGTCATTCTCCTAATGATGTGATCCCATTGTCAATGAGATCTAATGTCCATAGTCAGGAAACCATGACTATCTGTTGACCAACGAGCTAGTCAACTAGAGGCTTACTAGGGACGTATTGTGGTCTATGTATTCACACGTGTATTACGATTTCGGATAATACAACTATAGCATGAATAAAAGACAATTATCATGAAAAAGGAAATATAATAATAATCCTTTTATTATTGCCTCTAGGGCATATTTCCAACATGGTGATCCCACGAATATGACCCGCATCCTTCGCCTTGTCTAGGATGGCGGCCAGCACGTCGACCACCATGTTGAACAGGAATGGGGATAAGGGGTCGCCCTGTCTGACCCCACATAGTGTGGGGAAGTAGGGGCCAATCTCTCCATTGATGTTCATGCCAGTGCGACCGCAGGACACCATCTGTGTCACTCGAGAGATCCATCGGTCGTCGAAGCCCTTCCGGAGCAGAACTTCCCGAACGAAGGGCCAGCTAACCGTATTGTAGGCCTTATGGAAGTCGATCTTAAGGAAGACCGCCTTGAGGTGCTTAGACCGGACCTCATGGAGGACTTCGTGGAGCACTAACACCCCATCCAGAATATATCGCCCCTTAATGAAAGTGGTCTGGTTGGGGTGGATAATACGGTCGGCAAACAGGGTCACCCTATTGGCGTACCCTTAGCCAGAATCCGGAAAATCACGTTGATAACACTGATAGGTCGGAACCGACAAATGTCCGAGGCCCCAGCTACCTTAGGGATTAGTGAAATGATCACGTAGTTGAGGCGGCCGAGGTCAATGGATTCCACGTAGAACTCGTCGAAGATGGCCATGATCTCAGGTTTAATCACATTCCAGAAGGACTGGAAGAATTTAACCGGAAGATCATCCGGGCCAGGGGCCGACGAAGGGTTCATGCCCCTTATAGCAGTCCAAACCTCATCCTCCAAGAAGGGGGCCGTGAGAGCCTCGTTCTCCTCAGCGGAGACAAGCTGGGGGCCGGACCAGCAATCGAGGGCCAGAGAAAGCCCGCCCTAAGGGGTGGGGGAGAGCAGGGTCCTATAGAAGCCATCAACGTGAGCGCGGATGTCCCTCGGGGACTGAAGCTGGGTCTCTCCATCCCAGAGGAGAGGGATGGTGTTGCGTCTACGGCGGTCATTCACAATGGCCTGAAAGTAAGCAGTGTTCGCATCGCCCTTCAGGACCCATTTCTGGGATCCACGAACGTGCCAATAGGCTTCTTTGTCAGTGTAGGCGACAGAGAGTTGATCTTCTAAGTCGTATCGGGAGAGCCACTTAGGGAAAAGGCCGGAAGAATCCACACGGAGGTCCAGGGCCTGGATAGCGGACAGCAGGGCCTGCTTTCGCTCGCGGAGGTCCCGTCCCAGGTTAGCGCCCCACCCCTTCATGAACTGGTGTCCACGCTTGGCACAAAACTACCAAGCGTCAATGGCCGAGGGAGGATGGGGGTGGGAATGCGCACGAGCCGCAGCCCAGCGAGCACCGACGGCCACCACGAAACCTGTTTGGGACAGCCAAATTGTCTCAAATCGGAAGCAGTGGGGGGGATCGACGGTCGCTCGTCGGGGAGGACAGGAGGAGGGGGGCATGGTCGGAGCCAATACGGGTGATGGCCCGAAGGGAAGCCAAGGGGCAACAGATATCCCAATCCGGGGAAACTAGGACCCAGTCAAGGACAGACTGGGTCGGAGAGGCCTGCCGGTTGGTTCAGGTGAATCTGGCACCAACCCTATCAATCTCGCGGAGACCAAGATCAGCAATGCAGTCATTGAACATTTGCATCCGTGCATGTGAAACCCTAGCAGTCTCGGTGCCACCGAACTATGACTCGGTCCAACCGAGTTCATCAGTTTAGGTTCCAAAACTGCTTCGGTATCACCGAGTTTGAAAATCGGTTGATCCGAAATGCTTTCTATGGAAAATTAAAACTGAATTTTTGAATCATTCTTTTGCAAAAATCTCTACATTTTGTGATGCTCATCTACTCTATCTCATCTATAACTCTTCACAGGGTCAGCAGTCAGTGTTTGCAGCATGTCAGACCAGAGTGACATCCAGAACAGGTCAGCAGAGTAGATTCACATGAGTGAGGGCACTAGTCCCTCCAGCACTTCAGATGAAGGCAGCAGGAGCACTCCTAGCAACCTGCCTAAGGCTACTACCAGCCAAAGGAAGAAGAGAACTTCATACTCTAAAGATGAGGATTATAGAGCTGAAGAGGATGAGGCTACCTCCAAGAAGGTAGTGCTCAAAAGGGAGTATGGCTCAGCAAAGCATACAAAGCCAGGCATGAAGATTAAAAGGCCTGCAGGAAGACAACCAATGTCCAAAGTCAGAGTCTCAACTCAACTGCCTGAAAAGCCTGATCCCAAAGAGCCAGCTGCTGAAGGAAGAAGAGGAAGGAAAGGGTCAAGAAGACCATGGCCAGAGTTGTTGGTCAACCTTCCATGATGGAAGAAGAAGAAGAGCTTGCTGCACCAGCACCAAAGGCACCAAAGCTTATGGGTGATGCTATTAGATCATGGGCTGCAACATCTAAGCCCAAGGAAGCACCCAAAGCTGCCCCCAAGGCCAAGACTGCACCAAAGAGGAATACCAGGAGTATTCCAGCTGCTGAGAAGAACAAGGCCCCAGTGCCTGAGGTTGCTGAGGAGGAAGATGAAGAAGGACAAGTTCTGAGGAAGCACAAGCCCAAGATACCAGATCATAATGATGTCCATCCTGTGGATGAGGACATGAACATCAGAAAAGACTCAGGATTGAGATTATGGAGGATGGCAGATCCATATGCCACAAGGAGAAGAACTGTTGTTGATTACATGTTCCATACAAAGGAACAGCAGGACTTCTATGAGACAATTTTGTTGGATAAGAAGCCCATAGTTTGTGATATGAGGTGGGTCGACTGGACCTACATAAAGGAAAATGAAGAGCACTATCCTGGAGTGCAAGACAGCTTTGTTGCTTGTGGAGTTGCAGATTTTGTTGGGCAAAATCTCACAAACTGGAATGATGAACTTATCATGCAATTCTACTCCACAGCACACTTCTATCCAGATGGGAGGATAGTTTGGATGTCTGAAGGTACAAGGTACCAGTCAACTGTTGAGGAGTGGGCAAAACTGATAAATGCCCCAAAGGAAAATGATGATGACCTGGATGTATATGCCAAGAAGAAAATGGGACACAATACCATGGCACATATGTACAAGGAGATCCCAAACAAAGCCCTAGAGACTTTCTCTTTTGGATCAGTCCACTTTCTTCTGTCAGGGATGCCTACAATCAATTGGATCCTAAGGCACGCTCTATTGCCTAAGTTTGGTGACCACAACATGATCAGAGGGCATGCAATCAATATGTTGCATTTGTTCGATGTGCCACAGAAATTCAAGGTCATGAGCCTTATAGTTGAAACCATTAAGAGGACTACAACAGATCATAAGAGGAGTTGTGGATATGCCCCTCAGATTCAGGAGTTGATTAACTCAAAGATGGTCACAGGCAAATATCTATTGGATAGGGAACATTTTCCATTCTATCCAGACTTTGAGGACAATGAGGTTGTCATGAATGAGGATGATCCATCATCAGTTCAAGCTCAAGAGAAGAAGGAGAAGGCAAGGAAGGAGAAGGCTGCCAAGATGCTAACTCAAGAGGAGGCATCTGAGTATTTCTTGAAGAACAAGTAGGAGCAGCTTGGTTACTTGATAGCATCATCTCTGAGGATTGAGAAGGGATTGGCCACCCTCACTCAAAATCAGGAGAGCTTGGAGAGAATCATGGAACAAAAATTCTATGAACTAGATGTCAAGGTAACTGAGATTCAGTCAGTTGTGGAGCAGCTACAGGATGACATGCAGGAGAGGAAGGGCAAGACTAGCACTAATGTCTTTGCCAGAGTGCCTAGAGCTCAGAGGTCAGCTGCTGTGCCCGTGCCAGACACCAGAGCCACATCATCTGCACCAGCTACAACTCCTATAGCTCCGGTGCAACCAGCTCCAGCACCAACTCCTCCAGCTCCCTCTACATCAACCGAAGCCTTCGTCCAAGGAGCCATCTCTACACCACCAACTGAAGATCAAGCCTGAGAGTCGATCTAGCACACTATGCATTTTCTAAGAACTTTTTGGTAACTTGTTGCCAAACGGGGAGAAAAATGTATAGATCATAGGCTTCGAGAGAGAGAGAGTGTTGCTTTTATTCTCTCTTGGTTTGGTGGTTCAAACTTGTTTGCTTTTGATTGCTTGACATACTATGCTATTTTTGTGAGACATTGATGATCATGTGTTTGATCATAAGCTACACTTATGCATGTTTGATGATATTGTCTTATCTATCCTATGTGATCATTCACTTTGTTTGGTGATGAGTGCATGTATTCAATATTTATCATTTTGAGCACTCCACCAAGATGTATGTGACATGGAAGAGTAACCCATGAGCCTAATTCCTTGTGAGTTTGCAGTCCAAAGCAAATTTTAAACTATGCACAAATTTAGGGGGAGCTCTTGCTTATCACATACTTCTCAAAGCGACGATGTTTTTCAATCTTATTATCATTTGTCGAAGCTTTGATCTATATGTTGTCATCAATTACCAAAAAGGGGGAGATTGAAAGTGCAACTATCCCTAGGTGGTTTTGGTAATTCATAACAACATATAGCTCATTGAGCTAATGCTATTCCAAGACTATTATTGAAAGCTCAATGAATGGCATGGCATGGATGATGAAAGTGGATCCCTCAAAATACTAAGGACAGAGGATTGGCTCAAGCTCAAAAGCTCAAGACTCTTCATTTTATATTTTAGTGATGCAAGATCACATTGAGTCCATAGGAAAAGCCAATACTATCAAGGAGGGATGAGGTGTTGCTTAATGAGCCTCTTGCTTCATGTGCTTAGTGATATGCTCCAAAACCCTCAGCTACTTTCTCACATCCACAAATGACCTAAACCCAAAGCCAAAATCGGTCACACCGATTCTTCCAACCCGGCGCCACCGATTTCAAATGTCATAGCCACTGCCACAAACCCTAAGCAAATCGGTCCTACCGATAGGGATCTCGGTCTCACCAAGATGGGATTGTAATCTCTATGTTTCCTTTCGTAACATTTCGATCTAACCGAAGTGAGCGATCGGTCCCACCGAGATTGCAATGTAAACTCTCTGTTTCCCTTTTGTAACATTTCGGTCTCATCAAAAAGACCAAATCGGTCCCACCGAGTTTACCTGACCAACTCTCTGGAAAGCTTATTACCAAAATCGGTCTCACCGAGTTTGTGTAATCGGTCTTACCGAGATTACGTTATGCCCTAACCCTAACCGAATCGGTCTCACCGAGTTGCATGTCAGTCCCACCGAAAATCACTAACGGTAACTAGGTTTACTAAATCGGCCTGACCGAGTCTATTGAATCGGTCCCATCGAGTTTGGTAAATTGTGTGTAATGGTTAGATTTTGTGTGGAGGCTATATATACCCCTCCACCTCCTCTTCATTCATGGAGAGAGCCATCAGACTAAACCTACACTTCCAGCTTACCATTTCTGAGAGAGAACCACCTACTCATGTGTTGAGGCCAAGATATTCCATTCCTACCATATGAATCTTGATCTCTAGCCTTCCCCAAGTTGCTTTCCGCTCAAACCCTCTTTCCACCAGATCAAAATCCTATGAGAGAGAGAGAGTTGAGTGTTGGGGAGACTATCATTTGAAGCACAAGAGCAAGGAGTTCATCATCAACGCACCATTTGTTACTTCTTGGAGAGTGGTGTCTCCTAGATTGGCTAGGTGTCACTTGGGAGCCTCCGACAAGATTGTGGAGTTGAACCAAGGAGTTTGTAAGGGCAAGGAGATCGCCTACTTCGTGAAGATCTACCGCTAGTGAGGCAAGCCCTTCGTGGGCGACGGCCATGGTGGGATAGACAAGGTTGCTTCTTCATGGACCCTTCATGGGTGGAGCCCTCCATGGACTCACGCAACCGTTACCCTTAGTGGGTTGAAGTCTCCATCAACGTGGATGTACGATAGCACCACCTATCGAAACCACGCCAAAAACATCCGTGTCTCCAATTGCGTTTGAATCCTCCAAACCCTTCCCTTTACTCTCTTGCAATTTGCATGCTTTAATTTTCGCTGCCTATACACTCTTTGCATGCTTGCTTGATTTGTGTGATGATTGCTTGACTTGTCCTAAGATAGCTAAAATCTGTCAAACTCCAAAATTGGGAAAGGGTTAAGTTTTTATTTGGTCAAGTAGTCTAATCACCCCCCCCCCCTCTAGACATCCTTCGAGGTCCTACACTCTAGGACATATCTCCTACACGGACATGGCGCTGGGTGGCGGCGGAGGGAGCAGAGCGGGGTGGAGGAGACCTAGGGACGGTGGAATGGGAAGGACGGATTAATCAGGGGCCAAATTGCATATAAGCCCAACCACCAGGGGCGGGAAAACTCCCGCCTAGGCCCTCTGGTGTCGACGTGGCACTAGTCAGCGGCAGTCAGACGAGATTAGGACCTCAGATGAACAATTTAAAAATATATGGGACTCAAATATGCATTTTGAAAGAATTAGGACTCAAGTGACACTTTCAGAAAAGAATTAGGATCGCGCTTGCATTTTACTCTTATCAATTACATTGTCAATGTCCCTGATGAATCCGCTAGTTGTGCATTGACTGAAGGTTTCTGTTGGGGATATAACTATTTGATATGACCCGCCCAGGAGGGGCCGGGTTATACCTATGAATATTCTTGAAGCCCAAGACCAAGGTTGAAGATGGCGGTTCAGTAAGGGCCCAAAGCCCAGAGGTGACTTATGGCCCGTAGAGATAAACCGCCATATGTACATGACTTGTATTATAAGGCAAGAATAGTTAGAGGCCGAGACGGACACTGTTTATGAGCCGGCCGGGACTCTGAGATTCGCTAGGCGTTGACCTGTGTATATAAAGGGACGACCTGGCGGCGGTTCAGGGCAAGTAAGATCAGATTGAAAGCTAGGTCAAGCGATTCCGCTCCCTGGTAATCGATCCATAAGCAATCCCACTCAAAACTGGATCGTAGGCTTTTACCTTCACCGTAAGGGGCCGAACCGGTATAAACCCCGTGTCCTTTGTCCCGATTAACCCCTTTAAGCTTCCTAGTTGCGATGGCTCCACGACTAAGTCCTTTCACTAGGACATCTGACGTGACAATTCCACAACAGTTGGCGCCCACCGTGGGGCCAGCGCACGATGGATTTGAGTTCTTGAAGGGCAGCTTCGAAGGGCTCAAGGGATACGCTGTGGGCCGGATGACCAAGAGTCATCGCGGCAAGCTCTACATCAATGATGCAGGCTGGGGCCCCGACGCTGGCTCAATTGAGTACGGGTACCGGGTCCCCTTCGACGGACTTCACGTCTTCATCGGCATGATCGGCGAGCCGGGCCCTGAGCCGGACATCTGCACCGACCTCGTCGAGACGGCTCAGCGAGTGAGACCCGCCCCGACTTTGCCAGCCGTGAAGCGTGCCTTCGTGGGATGCATCCATGGAGGACTCTCTAACAGATCTACATCTGGCGGTGAGACGGCCATCTATTCTGATGGTGAGTCGTCCAAAGGCGAGACGGATTCATTGTATCAACTGCAAGACGGCGGGCTTGGGGGCTGTTCCGATGGCAGCAGTATTTTGGATCTCCTTGAGCCGCCGAGCAGGGTCAGGATCTTCATGGCTGGCACACGACTATTCAAGACTCCATAGCTGCGGTAGCAATAACCTCCGGGTCAGCAGCCGCCGAGGCAGGAGGCCCCGTGCGCTCGCCGGCTCAGGTGCTAATGGATCTCACGGATAAGATGACCGCTCTGCTAATTGTCGCGGTCAACCCGACGGATCAAGCTCAACATGATGCAGAAGTGGCGCAGTTAAAACTAGATATACTGTAGTCTAAGGAGACCTGGCAGCGGAAGATGTCAGGATGACTGCGGAGAGGGCGGCTCTGGACGCTGAGGCTCAGCGAATTCAAAACCTCCAAATATAATTGACAGAATTTTCCCAATAGAATTTATGCTGTGAACTTGAGGTTGTTTCCTCGGAAAGCGTACCGTATGCTCATTTCCATTAACATGAAAGGTGACATTGCCTTTGTTGCAATCAATAACAGCACCTGCAGTATTTGAAAAGGGTCTTCCAAGGATAATCGACGTACTTTCGTCCTCAGGAATATCAAGAATAACAAAGTCTGTTAAGATAGTAACATTCGCAACAACAACAGGCACGTCCTCACAAATGCCGACAGGTATAACAGTTGATTTATCAGCCATTTGCAAAGATTTCTTTGTAGGTGTCAACTTACTTAATTCAAGTCTACGTTACAAGGAAATAGGCATAACACTAACACCGGCTCCTAAATCACATAAGGCAGTTTTAACATAATTTCTTTTTATGGAGCATGGTATAGTGGGTACTCCGGGATCACCAAATTTCTTAGGTATTCCACCCTTAAAGGTATAGTTAGCAAGCATGGTGGAAATTTCAGCTTCAGGTATTTTCCTCTTATTTGTAATGATATCTTTCATGTATTTAGCATAAGGGTTTGTTTCAAGCATATCAGTTAAACGCATGCGTAAGAAAATAGGTCTATTCATTTCAGCAAAGCGCTCAAAGTCCTCATCATCCTTTTTCTTGGATGGTTTAGGAGGAAAAGGCATGGGTTTCTGAACCCATGGTTCTCTTTCCCTGCCATGTTTACTAGCGACAAAGTCTCTCTTATCATAACATTGATTTCTTGATTGTGGGTTATCAAGATCAACAACAGGTTCAATTTCTATATCATTGTTATTACTAGGTTGAGCATCTACATGAACATCATTATTAGCATTATCATTAGGTTCATGTTCATCTCCAGATTGTGTTTCAGCATCGGATATACAAGTATCATTAGGATTCTCAGGTGTTTCTATATTAGGTTCACTAGAAGCATGCAAAGTCCTATCATTTTTCTTTTTCTTCTTTTTAGAAGAACTAGGAGCATCTAAATTATTTTTCTGAGAATCTTGTTCAATTCTCTTAGGGTGGCCTTCAGGATACAAAGGTTCCTGAGTCATTTTACCAGTTCTAGTAGCCACTCTAAAAGCAAAATCATGTTTATTATTTAGTTTATCAAGCAATTCATTATGAGCCTTAAGTACTTGTTCAGCTTGAGTGGTGACTATAGAAACATGTTTACTAGTGAGTTTAAGTTCACCCTTAACTCTAGACATATAATCACTCAAGCGTCCAATCATATAAGCATTATTTTTCAATTGTCTACTAACATAATCATTAAAATTTGCTTGTTTATTCATAAAGTCATCAAATTCATCTAAGCACTGGCTAGCAAATTTAGTAGAAGGGATTTCAACTTTACCATATCATAGAGAGAATTTACCTTCACTATCTGTGTCGGGTTATCAAGACGATGTGTTTCTTCAACAGGCGGTATATTAAGACCATGTATTTCTTCAATAGGAGGTAAATTTTTAACATCTTCAGCTTTAATACCTTTTTATTTCATTGATTTATTTGCCTCTTGCATATCTTCAGGACTGAGAAAAAGAACACCCCTCTTCTTCGGAGTTGGTTTAGGAATAGACTCAGGAGTTGGCTCAATTGGCTCAGGAATTGGCTCAGGAAGAGTCCAATTATTTTCATTAGTCAACATATTATTCAATAACAATTCAGCTTGGTCGACTATTCTTTCCCTGAAAACACAACCAGCACTACTATCCAAGTGGTCCTTGGAAGCATCAGTTAGTCCATTATAAAAGATATCAAGTATTTCATTTTTCTTAAGAGGATGATCAGGCAAAGCATTAAGTAATCGGAGAAGCCTCCCCCAAGCTTGTGGGAGACTCTCTTCTTCGATTTGCAAAAAATTATACAATTCCCGCAAGAATGCTTGTTTCTTATGAGCAGGGAAATATTTAGCAGAGAAGTAATAGATCATATCCTGGGGACTACGCACACAACTAGGATCAAGAGAATTAAACCATGTCTTAGCATCACCCTTTAATGAGAAAGGAAATATTTTAAGGATATAGTAATAGCGAGATTTCTCATCATTAGTAAACAAGGTGGCTATATCATTTAACTTAGTAAGGTGTGCCACTACAGTTTCAGATTCGGTGCCATAGAAAGGATCAGATTCAACTAAAGTAATTATCTTAGGATCAACAGAGAATTAATAATCCTTATCAGTAACAAAGATAGGTGAAGTAGCCAAAGCAGGGTCATATATCATTCTAGCATTCAAAGTCTTTTGTTGCAGCTTAGCTAATAATTTCTTAAGATCTGATCTATCATTGCAAGTAAGAAAATCTCTAGCAGTTTCTTCATCCATAACATAACCCTGAGGAATAACAGGCAATCTATATTTAGGGGTAGAACCTTCATCATCACTATCTTCAATATAATCAGTTTCAATAATTTCATTCTCCCTAGCTCTAGTAAGTTGTTCATCAAGAAATTCACCTAATGGGACGATAGTATCAAGGATAGAAGTAGTTTCATCATAAGTATCATGCATAGTAGAAGTGGCATCATCAATAACATGCGACATATCAGAATTAATAGCAGTAGCAGGTTTAGGTGTCGCTAGCTTACTCATAACAGAAGGAGAATCAAGTGCAGAGCTAGATGGCAGTTCCTTACCTCCCCTCGTAGTTGAGGGATAAATTTTATTTCTTTGATCTTTCAAGTTCTTCATAGTGATCAGCAGATATAAATTCCAAGTGACTCAAAGAATAGAGCTATGCTCCCTGGCAACGCTCCAGAAAATAGTCTTGATAACCCACAAGTATAGGGGATCGCAACAGTTTTCAAGGGTAGAGTATTCAACCGAAATATATTGATTCGACATAAGGGGAGCCAAAGAATATTCTCAAGTATTAGCAGTTGAGTTGTCAATTCAACCACACCTGGATAACTTAGTATCTGCAGCAAAGTATTTAGTAGCAAAGTAGTATGATAGTAATGGTAACAGTGGCAAAAGGTAACGATAGCAGTTTTGTAGTAATTGTAATAGCAGCAACGGAAAAGAAAATAAGCAAAGCACAATATATGAAAAGCTCGTAGGCATTGGATCAGTGATGGATAATTATGTCGGATGCAATTCATCATGTAATAGTTATAACATAGGGTGGCACAGAACTAGCTCCAGTTCATCAATGTAATGTAGTCATGTATTTCGAATATAGTCATACATGCTTATGGAAAAGAACTTGCATGACATATTTTGTCCTACCCTCCCGTGGTAGCGGGGTCCTAATGGAAACTAAGGGATATTAAGGCCTCCTTTTAATAGAGTACCGGACCAACGCATTAACACATAGTGAATACATGAACCCCTCAAACTACGGTCATCACCGAGAAGTATCCCGATTATTGTCACCTCAGGGTTGTCGGATCATAACACATAATAGGTGACTATAGACTTGCGAGATAGGATCAAGAACTCACATATATTCATGAAAACATAATAGGTTCAGATCTGAAATCATGGCACTCGCGCCATAGTGACAAGCATTAAGCATAGCAAAGTCATAGCAACATCAATCTCAGAACATAGTGGATACTAGGGATAAAACCCTAACAAAACTAACTTGATTAGATGGTAAATCTCATCCAACCCATCACCGTCCAGCAAGGCTATGATGGAATTACTCACGCACGACGGTGAGCATCATGAAATTGGTGATGGAGGATGGTTCATGATGACGACAGCGACGAATCCTCCTCTCCGAAGCCCCGAACGGACTCTAGATCAGCCCTCCCGAGAGGGTTTAGGGCTTGGCGGCGGCTCCGTATTGTAAAACGCGGTGAAACTTCCTCTCTGATTATTTTCTCCGCGAAACGGAATATATGGTGTTGGAGTTGAGGTCGGTGGAGCAGCAGGGGGCCCACGAGACAGGGGGCGCACCAAGGGGGAGGGGGCGCACCCCACCCTCGTGGACAGGGTGTGGGCCCCCTGACCTTGATTATTTCACCGATATTTTTTATAGTTTTCAAAAGTTATCTCCGTAGATTTGCAGGTCATTCCGAGAACTTTTGTTTCTGCACAAAAATAACACCATGGCAGTTCTGCTGAAAACAGCGTCAGTCCGGGTTAGTTCCACTAGTCGTCAACCCCTGCTATACTGCACGGGCTAGAATTTTTTGAACATTTAAAGTATTATACACAATTTTTTCCAATAATTATTTACTTTAGGTCTCATAACAACTCAATGTACAAAATGATTAAAATAATTTTCACTTATTTTCAGAGCATATGAAATATTATATTTCCATACACCCTTTACTTAAGACATAGTGGATCAACATATATCGTGAATTTTTTTGTATTATTCTCGTGCCACCATAAAATATGGTGACACCATTATGCATATTTAATGGTCCCTAAATTTACCAATGACTAAATGTATATGGAGATGCCTTGTCTTTTTAACATCATTATACATATCTCATGTATGATTTCACTCTCTACAACTTACTATTAGCCTAGCTACACCATGCTTCTGCATGCAAACATGGGATTGAAATATTTTTCCAAAACATGCCTGGCCAACAACCATTCTCTCAGCAGTAAGTAACGCCAATCATTCTCATCCCCGTCCATGTGCTCTCTGTTTGTGTATTACACATGCACGCGCACACGGACACACACATGTCCCTTTCCAACTCGTTGCCACACCCACCAGTCAAGTGCTCATTAGTTCAACATGTTGATCAGCTGCGCGTCTTGCTATGGGTTGCGTCTTAGTTCAAGTGTATCCTTGTACTTCTAAATTTTTAGAAAATTATTGAACTTCTTCAAGTCCGTTCGTAAACTCTGGCAAGCATTCTATGTCTTTTTAATAATTCACTACATTTCTGGTTCTCTGATCAGATTTTCTACTTGGACTGTAATGTTCCAGAATCCATCATGTATTTTTAAATTTTGAATACTAAAATTTGGAAGTCTGCTTGGGGATTTTTAAGTTAGCACACATATTTTTAGAAGCTCACCTTTTGTTTTGTCTAAGAATTCACTTAATTATTGATGACCGCTATCAAGTTATTTTACATTTTTCTAAATCAATCCTTTGACATCCCAACTGAGCTACCGGGAAAAGTAATAATGATGATTTTGTTAGGCCATGAATGATAGCCTGCATCCTAGTCCATTTATTTCTTTCGAGAATACCATATCCTAGTCCATATAAATATGAACTTACACACTGTGTCGAAACTTCTGAAATTAGTCGTTTTCTCATCCACTTGCACGGTTTAGAAATTTTGGATTTTTAAAATACAATCTAGGATTTTCTTGTTAGATATATTTTTGACATACATTTAAATTTTTCTATGCTAATTTATTTCTTTTTTCAGAAAACACAATGTGCATGTCACGTACAAATTTCAGAATATATAATTAAACGCAATTCCTAGATGGGATTAGTATAATACACGCATATATGTGTTGTGATTGTGGGCGCAGTGATTTCTGAATGAAAAAAAATATTGCACGTACCTAGATTTACGCACAGTACACTCAAGTAGTGTATGTAGAATTCTAAGGAAGAGAAAATCATCGATCCATGATGTATGTGTATTGCTAGCACGTTTCCAAAAAAAAAATCTTTAAATTGTTAGCTGATTTCAGTTTGCACGATTCTTTTCTCTGTTTTTAGGGAATTATACGCTTCCTTGTTTTTACACCAGACGTTTCCTTCCATGTGTAATATATATAAGGACTCTTGGGCCAGTTGGATCTCACGTACAGAGTTCCAAACATGAGGGGATAGCACGTTCCCTTTTTTTTTGACATCCCACGTTCCTACAAGTGTAATACCTATGGACTCTTAGGGCGATCGACACTATCTCGTTTAATAATAGACGCGAGATTAAGATCTAATGGTTATTTATAAATACTTTTAAGGATTAACGTGGAGCCTCGTATTGTGCTTCCAATTAGTAAATATAAGATTCAAATCATGCAAATTAGGGTCCAAAATAAGGGCAAAAGTGTTTGGAAAAGTAGATACGTTGGAGACGTATCAAACACCGTCTCAACGAAGTACACGTTGCTCGAGGTGTACACACGATGAGTGGCAGGATCATAGCATCGGTAACCTTTGGTGTCTGGAGGGTAGCCAAGGAAGACGCATTGAACGGATCGGGGTGCGAGCTTGTGTGGTGTGGTGGACGCGGTGCTAGGATAACAGAGGCACCCAAAGATGCGGAGACCATCATAGGACGGTGGTGTACCAAAATGAAGGTGGTGAGCGGCGTAGTTCCCCCGAGGACGACACGGACGAATGTTAACTAAGATGGTGGAGGTGGTGAGGGCATCGGGCCAAAACCGAGCGGGCACGTTAGAGTGAAAGAGTAATGTGCGAACGCAGTCATTAAGAGTGCGGAGAATACGCTCAGCGTGACCATTCTGCTGTGAAGTGTAGGGGCAAGTCAGACGGAAGATGGTGCCGTGAGAGGCGAGAAGTGTGCGAAGAGTGACATTGTCAACCTCTTTTCCGTTATCAGTTTGGAGTGCAAGTATGGGGCGACCAAACTGGGTGGTGATTTAGGAATAAAAGGTGGTGAGTGTGGCTAAAGCATCGGATTTACGACGAAGAGGAAAAGTCCACACATAATGAGAATAATCATCTAAAATCACCAAGTAGTATAGATAGCCCGTGTTACTCGCAACGGGAGATGTCCAAACATCACTATGAAGTAATTGAAACGGAAAAGTGGAAACTGAAGAAGACTCACTAAAGGGAAGACGAACGTGCTTGCCTAAGCGACGAGCCTCACAAGAGTGCTCGTCGAGCTTATTACATGAGAAAGAGAAACTCCTAAGAATTTGACGTAAATCGGTGTTGTTGGGGTGACCCAAGCGAGCGTGCCAAAGGTCAACGCCGGCGGCAAGGGCGACGGGTGTGAAGGTGGAGGCGCCGGTGTGCACGGGGTAGAGCTCATCGAGACTGTCACACCGGTGAAGGACCATCCGGGTACGGGCGTCTTTCACAGAAAAGCCAACACCGTCAAATTCAACGGTAAGTGGATTCTCACGAGTAAGACGATGAACGGAAACTAGGTTCGTGACTAATTTAGGTGAAACAAGAACATTAGACATAGTGATGGGTGTTGAAGTGGAGGGAAAACTAGTGCTACCGATATGAGTCATAGGTAAGGAGGAGCCGTTGCCGACTGTGATATGAGTGGGTGTGTGAACGGGAGTGAAGGAGGTTAGGTTATCGGGATGAGCTGTCATGTGCGCAGTAGCACCTGAGTCCATGTGCCAGTCGCCTCCACCAACAGAGCTACTCAGCGACGGCGCCGAGTGCTAGGCGGCGAGGGGGGTGGGGTCCAATGGCACAGGTACCGGCGGCGGTGGAAAGCCCCCGTAGGGCGGCGCCGGGGCGGGCAGGTCATGACCACTGAGGGGCGGCGGCGCAAGGAGGGCGCCGTAGCCAGCACCAGTCGACTGGTAAGGCGCCCCGAGGAACCCCTGGTGGCCCGCGGGAAGAGCCTGCTGGTAGTGCCCCCCCCCCCGCCCCCCGGCGTCCTGGACCGGCTGCTGCTGCGGGTAGCGATGGCAGCCGCCATGTCGGGTGCGTCGGCCCCCTCCACATTGCAGCTGCTGCTGGGAAGGCGCGGGTGGCGGCAACGGATAACACACGGCGGGTGCGGGACCACCGCAGATGGTGAAGTAGTCCAAAGAATCCATCGATGGGACGGGCGGAGCATGGCCGCCGGCCATTGGAGGGGCCGACTGCATGTGGGTGAATGAGACCGGCGCGTCTGCGTACATGTAGCCGAAGAGAGACGACGCGGCAGAAGATATCGCAATGATGGCGGCGGTGTCAGGGGAGGAGTCACAGCGGCGGCTAGGGAGGAGCGGCGGCGCGCGGTGGGGATGGGCGGTGGCGGCGGCACGGACCAACAACGGCGGCTAGAGGCGGTGGCTGCTGGGTACGGCGGCGGCGGC
>NC_041386.1:746888918-746919467 GCF_002162155.2 Triticum dicoccoides | reverse complement strand
AGGGATGAGCGGCGGCGGCGGCACGGACCAGCAGCGGCGGCTAGAGGCGGCGCCGGCAAGGACATGCGGCGGTGGCGGCGAGTGCAGCGGAAAGCGGCGGCGGCTGGAGAGAATCGGCGGTGGCGGCGGCGGGCGGCGGCGACAGATGGAGGGAGCGGCGGCGGCGGCTAGGTTAGGATCGACTTGCGATAGATACCATGTAGAGAGATGTTTTACCAATACAATAATGAATGTATTGATGGGGTGTTGGTGCACGCATATATAATACAAGGGAAGACCTCTACCTCAACTATACAAGAGTAGGAGGTGGGTCACAACTCCAATACATGTGCAATTTAAAATACATACTCAACAAGGTGAGGCAGGGCCGTCTGGCGCCGCGGGCGCTGCTTACACCGTGGCCCGTGGGTGTGCTGTCGTGCCCAGGGAGGTGCGGGAGGGGTGGTGTGGCCCTGAAAACTAGTAGAAAAGAGGGCTTTGGTCCACCCCAGGTTAGCCCATTAGTCCCGGTTCAGTCTAGAACTGGGACTAATAGGGGCATTAGTCCCGGTTCGTGCGCCCAGGGGCCACGTGGGCCATTTGTCCCGGTTCGTATGGACCCTTTAGTCCCGATTGGTGCCACGAACCGGCACTAAAGGCATCGCACCCTTTAGTCCAGGTTCGTGGCACCAACCAGGACTAAAGGGTCCAGACGAACCGGGACAAATGGCCCACGTGGCCCCTGGGCGCACGAACCGGGACTAATGCCCCCATTAGTCCCGGTTCAAGACTAAACCGGGACTAATGGGCTAACCCGGGGTGGACCAAAGCCCTCTTTTCTACTAGTGTAACCACGATTTTTAATTAGTTTTTCCTTCATACAATGTGATGGTCAGTTTTCAAAAAACATCATCTACAAATTAATCAAAGTGTAACGGGTCTAAGCTACACGGACATGGCAGCCATGTGGTCGATTTTTTCTCTCTCGAATAGATGTTGGCCTTTTTTATCAAATAAACGTGTTTATGGACTAAATTGATCGGTTCATGAGCTCTTGGCCTAAAGAGTGCAATTAGTTTGAGTTAATATACTAATGGCGCATTTCATTATGATAATAGAGAATACAGACATGACAGCATCACTATTTACTTTCATGATCAAACATGCTAAGCAACAACTTTCTTACAATAGTTATAAAGAGGAGATCATAACACCCCGTACACGCAAAAGTTTAACAATTAAATGTTTCTTGAGGGTCGCAAACCATGTTCCTAATCATTAAACAACTGCACTATCTCATTTTTCAAGAAAGGTCTTTGTTAGAGATATTTTCTTGCAAACACCACATGCTCAAGTATCTCTTAGTCTTATAATAATTAGCTAGCACTTGGGAGAAGTTTTTATAACAAATAAGTTTCAACCAGACACAACAAGGCTTTAGAAAATGCTTAGCTTCTAACTTATTTATCTCAGGAATAATGTCAACATGATCACATGCTTAATAATTTATATGTTCATGGATCTTTCTCCAACATATTATGGAGCATCTTTTTATGAATGTAGTCCTAAACACATATATTGAGCATTGCAACGCCATACGTGGCAACAGATACTATTGCATTAGTATATACCCCAAGGATACATATTGGGACACTGTAATGCATAAAACATTATAGTACTAAACATGTACTCTTCATGAGCAGTTAGGGTTCTTCCCGGGTCCCCCATAGTAGATGTAATTGCCCAAGTCGCTAGAGATACCACTTTGCACATTATAGCAGTTCCGCTGCTCAACTATCAAGCCCACATCACTTGGCGATTTGAGATTGTTTGACGAATCTATCACTTGGATGTTCTTGATATGACTGGCCTTACCGAGCCCTTCCTCGGGGAAGTGTCCACTGCCCATCTGTGTGGAAGTTTGTCCAGCCTCAGGTGAAAACACCTCACCACCCCACAGTACAGAAGAGGCACTATTGGCTAAGTATGAGAAGATGGACGATGGCCAATACCCCACACAATCACCTTCCACTTGCAGCCACCAATTGCCATCCTTTGGGTCCTGCAAGCCAAAATTAATTTACTAGAGAATACAACAGAATATGAGCAGGGAATATAGTTTAGATCTCTTAAGTTCTAAAATCAATACAGAAACTGAAACACTAATGGGCTAGGGTATCACAATGCAAAAGTGAGTTTATGTATTCCCTATTTTCACTATGGAAAGGTGTTCCAATATAATGGAGGAGTGTAATTACTGTTACATCTACAGATAAGTTATACACAAACTCTACTTACGTGTTGACCTGTACAACTGGCACCACCACATGAAACATTTCAATTGGTATCAAAAAAGCAGCCACACTTGTTATTGTCGATGTTAACACATAAGTAGAGTTATTTTGGATCTTAATCTGTAGGTGTCACATTGCCTAGAATGGAAATACAGACGTCACAATTTTCCTGGAAACTTAAAATATTATTTTCGAAAGAGGTTCTTGTTGCTCATGCCATGGTAAGATATTTTATTACTACAAATGGCCCAGGCAAAAGCTCATCAGGGAAAATCCTTTGAAGCTTTGTGAAAGGCGGGCTTTAAGTACGCACAAGCTAATATGATCGGCCAATCCATTTTGATCCCAAGGGTTGAGATTAAAGGAGAAGACACAACCTTTGGCCCCATAAATATACCATATATTTAGTATTTTTTGTTTGAAATGCAAGGAAGTTCACAATTGGTAGGTTTCCCAATTGAGAAGTTGTATACAAATCATTTATATAAGTATTTAGGTCTTAAGTAACACCATGCACACATATAATATAATAGCATGTTGTAACTTAAAAGCTTATATAGATATGTAATCTATACATAAGGTGCGCATTTGACATGCATTTGGGACATGGTGTATGCATAGTGGCATAAAATAAGTGATAATTGAACATTTTGGCATAAATTTTAAAAATACGATGTCACACCATATAGGAGCTGACGTGCTAGTAGTTCATACCTTCTAGTGACCCCGTCACTACTACTCCCTCCGCCCCGAAATATAACACATGTAATTTCTTTCAATTTTCAAAATTGAGACAGAATGAGCCAATGCAGGCGGCAATATTTATGTTCAGCATAGCTCTGTGAGCCAATGCTAGAAGGCTAAACAACCCCTCTTAACTGCCCATTGGTATATGAGTTCTTTGTTATGATGCGTATATTTTGGATAAAGGGATTACAAAGTGGGTTTTCTATTTCTATGCCCCTCCTTCCTTAGTTGTGCTAAGTTACTAACGCGTGGGGCCTTAGTTCTTTGGACATGTGGGCCGCAAATGGCAGGTGGGCCGTGGTCGGGACCGCTTATGATGAGTGGGACCTGGGCTTAGTGAGCTATCGCTTTATTTTGCCTAAAATGGCCCGATCCCCACCGAGCAGCCGCATCCCCACCCAGCTGCCGCCGCCGCCGTTCCTGTTGCAGCCCCGCTGCCGCTGCCGCCTACTTCCACAGTCCTCCTGAGCTCCGATGGCGATAGGACAAAGTGATGCATCGCAGCACGCAGGAACCATCCGATATAGTTAGGCGACAAGTATGTTTCTAATCGAAACCCTAGCAATTAGGATTAGTGGATTGAATTGGTGATTTAATTGCTGTTTGTAAAGCTGCTCCATTTTTCAGACAATATTCACATTTATTTAGGATTGGATTCGTGATAGTGGCAGCTAGTGTGAAAAAAAGAAGACCCTGGAAATTAGGATCCCTATAACTGCTTTCATGTTTAAAATTTTGATTTGTGATTTTCGTTTATGATTGATTACTAGCTCTACCTGGATGGAAGAGGGCGATGGAAGAGTTGTGCGCTGGAGATGAACAATTGTTGGCCAAGTGCCAGGAAATATGCTCCTGGTTTCCGAGTGTGAATTCCCTTTAGTCGCACTCACTGGGCCTGACCTTGGAAGTGAAAGCAGATGAACTAAAGCGGATGGTTACTCAAGGCAAGGGGGGTATGACAATGGAGATCCTCCTCTGGGCATTGGCAGAGGCGATGGAGTCACCGGATCTTCGATGGCGAGCTCGCTGGTACGAGTACCGCCCCCGCCTCTTGGCGTTGAATCCAGTGCCGAAAGGGCCTGTGAACTTGTGTATTATCGACGTTGTCAACAAGGAATCAGAGGAGGAAGATTAAGACGATGAGGATGAGGAGGAAGAAGATGCTAACGAGAAGGAGGAGGAGAAGGAGGAAGAAATTTCTGACAAGGAGGGGGAAGAGGAGGAGGATGAGCAAGAAGTTTCCGACGAGGAGGAGGAGGAAAAGAATTCTAACGATCTGGAGCAGGACGAGGATGTACAAGACGTGGGCATCCTTCACAAGCAGACATGGATCTGACGATTGCATTGGACGACGAGGATGATCAAACTAATGACCAGGAGCTTTTCGGTGCTGATGTCGTGGAGGATGTACCACTGCTTAGATAGGAGGCCAAGTCGTTTGCAAGACTGCAACAATTGTGGTGGAGGAGTATAAGCTCAATAGTTTGAGCAGAATGCTCAACATTTCAACCGGCACCTGGCTTGCCATCTAAAGCGTTTCCAACCCCCTTCTGCAAGTGATGAGGATCCGGCATGTAGATGCCCATCGTTAAAATATTTATGTCATTTGAATGTGCTTGGTGTATGCTACATTTTGTATTTTGTATATTCAGAGAGTTTTTGCATGTTTGCATCATGCAAAACTTAACTAAACGAGCAACAACATGCAAAACTTACCTAAAATAGCAATAACATGCAAAACTTACCAAAAACAAAAACATGCAAAACATACTTAAAAAGGGATACATGCACACGGAATTTATGGTGTGAAGTTTTTTTTAAAATAATTGATGTACTGAAAGTCCATGGTTTTCCCAGTATTTAGGTCACACGAGAGGGCTCCATAAACAAGGATTTCATTTTTTGAGGTTTTTCCCATTTTCTTTTTTTTTCTCAAAGTGAGGTCAAACTTGCAAGGCCGTTGACCAATCCTACCAAACTATTTGGAATTCAAGTTTTGTTGTGCCAAGTGCCTGTACCACCAATTCAAAAGGTAAAATTGATTTTTGCCAATTTTCAGAACATACATACATGACCATTGTAGTTAAAATTTGAGCTAATTTTGTTAAATGTCTAGAAATTAAGTAAATGGATGAAATATAGAAATAAAGCTTGAAAATTCATGAAACTTGGGCAGTGTGCATACAATGTGGTCTACTTTGGATGAAAAATGGAAAGACCAAATTTCATAACTTATTTCAGACATGTACTTCACAAAAAGTTCATTTCTGGCACTTGAAAAATGGAAAAATAAAATTTTATTCTAAATAAAATTATAATTACTATTCAAACATTGTCCACTATGGTAACATCCATGGTTGTGCCAAATTTGGACATGTTATTGTGAACTATGCCATGAATGTGGCCATGACCATGGGCATATGCATTGAAATCCATACAAGTTCATATTGGATAGGCCATTTTGTGAAGTTTTTTTTTCAAAATTGAGGTATTGCAAGTCCATGATTTTCTCCAGTAACTAGTTCACACAAGAGGGTTCATGCACAAGGATTTCATTTTTTGAGCATATTCCCATTTTCTTTGATTTTTTAAGGCCATGTATGAAGAAAATTTCATGAAAATATTTGTGGTCCTGGTCGTGGTTTCTTATTTTCCCGAGTAACTTAGTAACCAAAAAAGATGATGTGCACAAGTTTCATAATTTTTTAATATTTTTAAAATAGTTATGCCCAACCCTAGCACTCCAACCCCTCTCAAACCCCTCTAACCCCTCTCAAAACCCCACGCAGCCATGACCGCTGGATCGCTAGTCGGGAACGGCTTATATCAGGCGCTAGGGTCAGCAATGGTCGGTCCGCGAGATGAGGCCTGATAGGCTTGATCGGGCGGGTGCTTCGTTGCTACAGACATGAGTGGCCCACCTGGCAATGGGGGAACAGGGACACGCGTGCTCGATCAATGGGTCATCATAGATGCCTAGTCTCAACTAACCAACCCGAAGCAGCCATCCCTCCATGCGCGTTGCCACGCAGCTTCGTCGCATCACGGCAATTAGCGCACCATCGGGACGCAACTTTACACATTGACACGCCTCGATTCAATGTGAAAATACGGAGGCAGTGCTCCGTTGAACTCCCAGCGCTGATTGTCCACACGCCGCACTCCTCTGATTAAATACCAATGTGCGGCATCGTTCCACCGACGCTTCACTCCACTGCTTCTACGCGCCATGCAATTCAAAGCTAGTTCATCATCCACCATGGTGAGGAAGTTACGGACCACAAGGATCTCCATGAGCGGTCTTTGCCCCAGGGTGCCGGTGCCCAGCACCGGCGGTGGCTCAAATACTGGAGCGGTTGTGGGCTCCAACTCTGGCGCATTCTCATTGGCTCCAACACATACTCAACTACTCCAAGCTCGAGCCCATGTCGTCAGAGGTGTCTCATAACCGCAGGGAGCTCGAGGAGGAGGACACCGAGGAGGAGGTGGCCTTCGAGGCGATGTAGGAGCACCTCGACATCTACGGCGTGGAAGATACGGCCGAGAAAGACGCACCGCCTCCTAATCCCGATGTTGTCGTACTCACTGCCCATGTCGAGGAGGCCCTGTGTGGTGCAGCAGCAGCTCGACCAGGCGGTGCTAGCTGCGTCTCTATCCATGGCGTAGGCAGAGGCTGACAGGCGTTGGGTGGCTGAAGAAGAAGCTGCAGCTCGAGATTAGAGGAGGGCGGCTACTCTCCGTGCAGCGTCCGCCGTCGAGGCGGAAGGCAAGGCACCCGACGTCGTCATCTTATCCTCCTCCGACGACGAAGACCAGAAAAATGACGACGACGGCACCATCGTCCTTTCGGACGATGAAGATAAGTAGCCATCCATCTGTGGGCGTCAGCTGGCCATCTTCTGTCGCCGTAGTTAATATTTCATATTAGTTTAAGCAATCTCTAAGTGTAATGTCACTATGTCAGTTCGATCCGCTTTAGCGTTGAACAAATCTAAATATAAATCTAATCGTGCTTGATATTAGGTCATATAGCCAAGTGTATGCACATAAACATAGACACGCATACAACTGAGATGGTTGCAAGATTTTGGGTGTTTTTGAGTGTGGGGCATCTGGTGGTGGGGAAAAGTGAGCTATGGTAGTTGGGTGGGGTAAAACTGAGGAGTACTAGGCAACTTGGGGCACAGAAATAGAAAGGGAAACGTTTCCCTACGGCAGACCGGCCGAATCTTTGGCCGGACGCGTCGCTCGCTCCCACGCGCCTCGCATATCCACGAACATCAGATAGCCACGCGTCCTTGCAGGGCCCACACATATCGCTTTCCATTTTCTATCTTCTTCTTCCTCTGGCCAACTCTCTCTCTCCACCCGATGCGTGCGGCAATGGCTGCACTCCTCTCTGTCCGATGCTGGTCGCCATGGCTGCGCACCCTCCTCCCACTTTCCCAGGCTCGCCGCCATGGCCTCCTCCTCCTCCACCCCTTCCTCATGGGAACGTCCAGCAAGTTTTTTTCAACAATCCACAAATGCTGTATCGGACTTGCCCAACGCTGGAACTCGCATGACTGTGTGCTACATCCATGGCCATGGCCTCCTCCTGCGACGGCGGCGAAGTTGTTTTTAGTTGCAACCATTGTCGTTTTTTGCTACTACTAAAGAATTTTTTGCTACATCCATCATTCACAAGGCGACGACGACGACGGCGTGATGACGATTTTTGCTACAACCTTGTGGAGTTCTGCTACTACCGTCAACATTTTTTGCTACATCCATTCTTTCACAGCGGCGACGACGTTGTTTTGCTACATGCTTCATGGCTTAGCCGCGACCATTTGAGCTGCAACCACGACATGAAAATGCTACAACCATTTTACCAATTTGCTACAGCCGGCATTCTTTGTTGCTGGAACCAGTCGAGCGTCCGTGCGACGGAGCTACATCCATGGAAACAAATGGGACCATCTCCGCCGGAGCTACGACCATCTTTACCGGAGTTGCGCCCGCCACCACCGAAGCTGCGACATCATCACAGGGGGAGCTAGAACCACGGGACACGCTGCTGCATGCGCGAAGCCGGTGAGAAATACAGGAGACCGGCGGCGATGGCGGCGACCGGCGGCGACCAACGACGATGGCGGCGGCCGGTGGCAACCAGCGGCGAGGGCGGTGCTTTGAGGCCGGGCCGGGTGCTCGTCCATGGCGGCGCTACAGGGATTTGTTCTTCAGAGAAGAAGGCATATGCGGGAGGAGAAAGGAGATCGTACGGCTACAGATGGACACATCCTACGCTGCTGGTGCGACCGGCCCAAATTTGGGCCGGCGCACCGGCGCGTATCACTCACCAAATAGAAAACCTTTACAAAATAACCCATTTGTACTTTCTTATCACTCTCAGCCTTGCCAGTAGTATAAAATCGATATCTATCGATACCCATAAGTTTCCATACTAGTCGCACAGCCGGTTCATATAGAAAACTACCACACAAGGCAAGGAGGCCACCACGCAGAACTACCCACACGAGCGTGCATCACAAGTCAAATGTTTTACACGCATGTTTGTAGCTTTTAAAGCAAGCTGATACTCATATTAAACACATGGGAAAGTATTGATTCTAATTGTACCAACACTGGTGAGCTGACAGGGGTGAGTATTTCTAGTAATGATTTCAAATAATACTCCCTCTGTTCCAGTTTATAATGAGCATAGTTCTCAGCTCTTATACCAATGCATGCGCTGGAGATGTGGTTTATACTAGACTAACCCTGGATGCAAGTTTTGTCCCACCCCATGTGCGCTCCCTGCTGTGGTTCCTGTGATTTCTGTTGAGGGTGAATTTGTCCAAACAAGACTTAGGCTGCATGCACGCACTACATTGAGGAATTTTACCAAAAAACTAATACGAACTACAAAAGGGAATGGAGGGAGTATATGGCTAGCGTTGTGGATTTTATATGTGAATACATGGATGGTAACAATATGTACATAGAACCTTGAGATACTATAAGAAGGTAAACCATGGATGCTAACAAACTCGACTCTATCATTCAAATCACATAGAGACGAAATCGGCCTCGTCCTATGTAATTGGTGAATCTATAACAACTACACCTGCACTAGATGATGCATGCAAGCATGCACCTAGGGTGAAAGGACTTTCTTCTGTGCTACGAGAAGATCATGTTGTGGTGTAGACCTTTGATAAAAGTTCAAATGATATGTAAACATTATTATCCAGCCATTCTAATATTAACATGTCCCAATCACTTGAACTAACTTAAAATCAGTGGCTAAGATTATTTTAAAATTCTAACATGTTAAGAAGGAGTTTTAAATTCATGGAAAACTATGAAACATGCATGGGGACAATTACTACACCATTAGTGAGACCAAAAATAGCCACGGGCCACGATTTCATAAAGGAGAGGAAGCTGGCATCAATTATTTGTGCCAATTCATGAATTTCATTTTCTATGCTTAATGTTGAATTATAAGTGGATTGTTCATTCTTTTCCATCATCTTAAGCTTTTGGGATGAACTAGTCAGTGCATGCAACTCAAATCTAGATGTCTTGAGTTCTAATCCTAGTGGCTGTAATAAAGTAAATGAAATCCTACTGAGTGGTATAAAATAAAATGATTGTACCCAACTCATATTTCCACGTTTAAGGTATAAGGGATCCTACACTTGGAGGGGGGGAGGTCTACTCAATACATAGGATGTGAAAGCTTATTTTTGTTGTGTTACCTTCCGAACTAAAATATCATAGTCATGTTGTGTGCCACCATAGGTGGATACTGGGGAGATGCTGCTACCAATGGCGATATTTTTGTTCGTCTGGATGAACCCTGGACACATTAGGTTGTAACAACCTGTTGTATGATATCCATCACGCTACAATGTTACACAACAATAGGAAATTAGTACGTTGATGATATTCTCTACCTTAATAAAACAAGGGCTCAATATGAGTTATAATGAAGATAGAATGGAATATGATGTTTATCTTACAGTCCAATAGATGAAGAGTCTAGTATTGTTATCCTTATACAGATATGGGTAGACCTGCAATTGTTTGCAGAGAGCATGACGCCATTAGCCACAATTAAATACATTACAAAAGTTAATGCATCATTATAAAATTATTAGGGCCTAAATAATAGCATGATGTTTCCAATCTATAAGAATGTACACCTCGGTTTCATTTATTGAGGGGAGTGTGTGTGTGCGTGAGAGAGAGAGAGAGAGACAGAGAAAGAGCCTCTTCTATTGTGGGATAAAACAAAAAAGCAAGACGATCTAAGGCTTTGCAAACAAGGTGTTTCTCCCTTCCTTCCATTTGATTAATGCCCATGGAATCCCTCTTTTGAATATATATTTTCATCATCTTGATTTCGTTCTCCCAACGGTTTTATCTTGGTCCTTCTGCACTTTGGATGGCTCATCAAACTGGATGTTGCTTGCTTGTGTAGTTGATCCCATTACACATACTCCATATCTGTGCTTATATATCTAGAAATCATTTTATTGTACCGA
This sequence comes from Triticum dicoccoides, assembly GCF_002162155.2. Taxonomy (NCBI): domain Eukaryota; kingdom Viridiplantae; phylum Streptophyta; class Magnoliopsida; order Poales; family Poaceae; genus Triticum; species Triticum dicoccoides. Next base: position 746,908,912 of record NC_041386.1, on the reverse strand, counting down.
TATAGTTTTCATATAGCATACAATGGTATCGAGAATAATTTCACATGCCTACCATACTAGTCTATGAACCCATGCTCCTACAGGAACTTGAGAGACTTAAGTATTTTATAAGAGACATAAGAATTGGATATTCATGCACAAATTTGAGGTTCGCAACAAATCATAAATTACTATGGATATCCTTCCTTCTTTTCACACTACATATATTTTTATGCTAATATCATAGACGTCCATTACAAATTACTTCATATTTTATTGCACCCCTGTGTGTTCGACATGTGTTTAGTAGCTTGAGCTATGCCAGCTCTTGTTTGGCCATCCCTCAGGACTTCATTAATCCACTTTGGTTCCATAGTCCGACCTTACATAGTTTAAATTGTAAGAATCTTGCTCGTCTGGACGTTAAGTTAAAATACAATTTTTTGTTTAGAAAATATATTATATATTATAAACTATACTCTTAGTTAGTACAATGGTATAAAAAACGTCTTAGCCTACACCGTAGTACCAAAAATGTCGGATTTCCTCTATCAAAGAACAATGAGAGCAGTTGTAGTTTCAGAAAACGAAGTCAGCGTGCATACAGTGTAAATATGTTACAAAAATTTAGTATATATATAATCAATTTATCCGAAGTAGCACCTTTCTTGCCATAAAACACCAGTATAATTTAACATGGACCGTGATGGATTCTTATTGTCATTGTCATGTTACTCATCAAGGAACATCTTTCACTTCGGACATGGAGTTTCTACACACGGGCTCAAATGCACCTGGTGTAAATAGTAAAATATATAAAAACTCGAAACAATTCAAAAAATTCTGATATTTTTGTGTCACACTTCAAGAGATGTTTGTTGTGCATGAAAATTTCATCACAAAATCACATAGGTGGAATGCGTGGTAAAAAGACAAAATTGATGCTCTGAAAATGTTACTTTCAAAGCATTTTGGAACTCTGAATTTGTTTTGTCGCGGCTTCGACCAATGTTATTTCATAATGAAAATTTTCATGCACAACAAACATTTCTGAAAGTATGCTACAAAAAATATAGTATTTTTTGAATTGGTTTTCTATTTTTTTTCGAGTTTACTGTTCACACCAGGAGCATTTGAGCCCGGGTGTAGAATGGTACTTTCACTTTTGTGTTTGCTAAACTAATATATATATATATATATTCTACTACCGGGTGTAGTTACTCCCACTTTTGTTTCGTACCATTTAGGTAGTATTTACCATATCGTAGAGTATGTACGCGTAGTACGTAGTATATAAGAATGTTTAGATAGTATATATACTACCTTTTTGGTAGTATGTATAATATTTTATGCATACTTCATTTCACGTACAAATATGTACGTATTTCATAAATACAATAAAATTATGAGCTCACTTGCAATTTTTTCATATAACTCACTTTGGAGTATCTTAGATATAGTATATGAACACAATAAAAATAATAAAGTAGAGTATATACTACCACATGGTAGTATATAAGAAATTGGTGTAGCTACACCTGGTAGTAGGATGCATTTTCCATATATATATATATATATACTCCTCTTTTATACTCCCGGGTGTATGTACTCCCACCTCCACTAGATGGGTTTGGAGTGAGAGACCACGCGCGGAGCAGGTATCATCGTAATAGGAAAAAGAAAAAAGAAAATAGGTAGTGGTTATGAGTCGGCTGCATGCCCCTACATGCATGGGCGTTGAATCTCTATCTACCCGTGCCTAGGAAAGTTGTTGCGGTGGAGATAAGGTATCTGGTCTGGCTGTCGTATGAGAGAGGATAGGAGAAGGGCTGCCGGAGGTATGATGGATGCGACCCCTGGCGAAATGGAAGGTATATCAATGGAGATCGTTCCCGCGACCGGCGGAACGGAAGGTTCGTCAATGGAGATCGTTCCCGCGACCGGCGGCATGGAAGGTATGACGGATGCGACCCCTGGTGAAATGGAAGGTATGTCAATGGAGGACTCGTTGATCGATGGCAACAGGTATATGAGCTGGTCTTCTATGTTTCGTTGTTCCTTTGTTCGCCCGGCCGGCCATCCGACGTCTTCCGAGTACAACGAATACGGCCGGCGGCGGGTATGATAAATACTAATTTATTATACTGGGTGTAGGGATCTCTTATTATCATTTGATTCCACTGAAGGATTTCCAGCGGCAATGGATCATACGGACGTCCCACTCGAGAGGTATGAGTGGTGATTGTAAGTAGCAGTTCATACGTTATTTCTGTCTGCATACTCCGTTCACTTTTTTCAGTGCGACTGATAATTTTTATTTAGGAGTATATACTTCATTTTTATTTAGGAGTATATACTTCATTTTTATTTAGGAATATACTCATTTGTTTTTATTAGTACATACTCCTGTTATTTATGATTATTATATACCTCATTTTTTGGGCACTTCGTTCCATGATTAGTATGTACCTCTTTTCTGTGTGATGAGTACATACCTTCTTTTTGTAGTACATACTCCTTGACAGATTTAATTGTCTGTAGTATATAGTTGGTTGATTATTAAATTTTTTGTATTTTTTGTATACCACGTCAGGGTTGTGGTAGAAGATGAAGAAGGATTACTTGATCTCCCACCTGAATACGCGGATCCAGCGATGCTTGTTCCTAAGGTGGGACAAAGTTTCATGACTGAAAGAGATGCTTTCAATCTGTACAACATCTATGCTGTGCGGATGGGTTTTGGAATTCGACTGTCGAAGCTGTGTTTTAGTGCATCGAAGAAATTGACTATGCGGGAATTTTGTTGTTCGCATCAGGTAAGTAGTAACATAATAATACTTTGGGACTGACCATATTGGTTTGACAATGTGGTATAACTATCCATTTTTTAATTTTTATTTTGTAGGGAAAAAATCCTAAGACAAAAAAACCTTCAGTGCGTGTTGGGTGTGGCGCTATGTTGAGGATTAATAGACCAACTGGTGAGGGGTCGTGGACAGTGACTAAGTTTGTAGAGGACCATAACCATGAGCTTAAGGAGGCAATTGGTGTGACTAAGAATTACAAGTCACATAATCAAATTGATGAGGGGACTAGACATCTCATTGCAGACATGGTGGATAGCGGTATGAGGTCGACCAACATGTACGGTTTATTGTCAGGGTTTTGTGGAGGAGCTTCAATGGTCCCGTTCTCACGTAGGATGATGGACAGGCTAGCTTATGCTATCAAGAGGGATGAGTGCAGTGAAGATGTAGAGCTGACCCTTGATCTTTTCAAAGAGTTGCAGAGCAATTCCAGCAATTTTTTCTATAGTGTGCAGGTTGACAAGGCATGCCGTGTGAAGAATATATTCTGGTCTCATGCTGTATCAAGGAGGAATTTTCAGGCCTTTGGCGATGTTGTGACGTTTGATACTACATATAAGACTAATAGTTACAACATGCCATTTGCTCCGTTCGTAGGAGTGAATAATCATTTTCAGAGCATATTGTTTGGGTGTGCATTACTTAGAGATGAGACAGTTGAGTCTTTCAATTGGTTGTTCTCTACGTTCAGGAAGTGCATGAATGGAAAGGAGCCGCAGTGCATACTTACCGGTAAGTTTGTTATGTTATTGTAGAGTCTATATATGTTACTTTGTTGTACTGAGTACCTTGGCTTTTGTGACAGATAATTGCCAACAGATGGCCGCCTCTATTAAAAAAGTTTTTCCAAAAGCGTCTCATCGTGTTTGCAAGTGGCATATACTTAAGAAGGTGAGGGAAAATTGTGGAAATATCTACAGCACTAGAGAAACATTCAAAGAAGACTTTCATAGGGTGTTAACTCAGATGTTGACAGTAGATGAGTTTGAGGGGGCATGGAAGGAATTATTTTCCGAGTATAAGCTGGAAGATTGTGTGTATCTGAAGCAGATGTGGGATATCACAGAAAGTGGGCATTTCCTTATTTTGGGCAGTTGTTCTATGCTGGAATGACAACTACACAGAGGAGCGAGTCAGTTAATTATGTCTTGAAAAGGTTTGTCATGCCGGCCTCTTTGATGAATGGTTTCGTAAAGAAGTATGAGAGATTCTTCATAGACAGATTACAGATGGAAGATTATGAGGAATTTCATACTAAACACGTAAGTAAAAATTTTGTTAGTTCCATTTTTAGTTTACCAATTTATCATAGTAATACATTGTGATACAACTGAGCTTGCAGGACAAAGTTGTTATGAAGACTAGATCACCATTGGAAAGACATGCTTCAAAGGTATATACTCGTGGTGTATTCAACTTATTTGTGGAGCAGCTATCGGAAAGTTTGTCCTTCAAGGTCGTCGCGACTGATGAGGAGAGTGTCTTTAAAATAGTACGTATTGGGGGTTTTTCTCGGAACATCTGGCGACGGCACCATTATGAAGTGTATGCAGACCTTGAAAGCATGACATTTTCGTGTGTATGTAAGATGTTTGAGCACAAGGGTATACTGTGTTGTCATGTGCTTAGTGTAAGTACCTTATCACCATAACCATATGCTTACCATAGTGTCGTCGATAAATGTCACTGTAATGATATTGTGAGGTAAATTGAGGACACACTGAGTATGTAATCATATAATGATTTGTCGTTGTTTTTGTAGGTCCTGATACATGATGGTTGCGCTGAGATCCCAGAGCAGTATGTCTTGAAGCGATGGACGAAGGATGCTAGAGACCGTGTGCCTTCATTCCTAGAGGGTTACAAAGATGATGTTGATGCCGCTGCTTCTCAGACGTACAGGCATCTGGTGCTCCATACGACATCAGAGGAGGTAAATCGTCTTGGTAACAATACATGAAGGCTTACAAGGTGGCCATGGAAGACCTATCTCAATTGGTGGAAAAACTGAGAAAGGTCTGTCTGGAGGAAGAGCAGGCTATTCTGGAAGGGGCAGAAGTTGAGGGTGAGGTACATAATCAGACGCATGATCGTACAACAGCTGATGGTGATAGAACGCCAGGAGAAGGAGATAGTACTCCCCATGTCCATGAAGTCAGTGAAGGCCCATTCGAGGAAGGGGTGAGTATGGAAGATATTTTGCCACCTGTTAAGAATCGTCCAAGAGGCAGGCCAAAAACTACAAGATGGAAAACTGGTGGGGAAGTAGCTAGTACAAAGAAGAGTGGTAAGAAAGTGGGTGGCAACAGTGGTAGCACAAAGCAAGGTGGAGATGCTTCTGGGAAGAAAGAGTCTGACATCATTAGGTATTGTGGAGAATGTGGTGACCCGGGACATAATAAGACGACATGTGGGAAGCCATCCACGTACAAGAGGAAGTATGTTTACAAGGAATAGTTGCGTTTAGTGGGTTTTATTTTTTTTGTTATAGTTGTGACTAAATAGGTTGTAAGGACCATGTGTTGCGGATTCTGGAACATGTCTTTATTCTAGCCTTCATTGGTTTGCACTGTTACTGCAGGAGTTTGCGAGAACAGTTTTTTCATACAATAATGGTACTGGTTATGAGTATTTCTATATGTAGTCGGCACAATTTGTGCAAATGGATGTACGTGCAATTTTTCTTTGGTCGTAAATGGTTTTGTGGTACGTGTAGACAGTAGTGAGCCGTAAATTTTGAAGTATGTTTCCATTGATAGAAATGCGTATGATGAAGTGAAATGGTATATACTGTCTGGACTGGAGTATGTACTCTTTTTTGGAAACTTGTAGTATGTCGTTTGTTATCAAGGATCGGGAAGTATGTTACTGTTGAATAAAATGGTATATATAGTGAAAAACACAGAGAATAAAGTAAGATGATAGAGATTGATATTCATTTCTGAAAGTAAGGAGAATATGCAAATACAATGACATAGTTAAGCAAAGTACAGTGTGGCTGGCTACGAATGAAGAAAATCTATAGGGAAATGTTTGCGGATAATGTTGTCTACTAGTCTAATCGTGCAATTTTTCTTTGGTCGTAAATGGTTTTGTGGTACGTGTACATAGTAGTGAGCCGTAAATTTTGAAGTATGTTTCCATTGATAGAAATGGGTATGATGAAGTGAAATGGTATATACTGTCTGGACTGGAGTATGTAATGTTTTTAGAAACTTGTAGTATGTCGTTTGTTATCAAGGATCGGGAAGTATGTTACTGTTGAATAAAATGGTATATATAGTGAAAAACACAGAGAATAAAGTAAGATGATAGAGATTGATATTCATTTCTGAAAGTAAGGAGAATATGCAAATACAATGACATAGTTAAGCAAAGTACAGTGTGGCTGGCTACGAATGAAGAAAATCTATAGGGAAATGTTTGCGGATAATGTTGTCTACTAGTCTAATCCCTAAGCTGGCTGAGCTGGAGTTTAACCCAATCTGGAAGAGAAGCTTCATTTGTCTTGAACGTCAGCAAGTCCAGTAGAAAAGTGCACCTTAGGTCGTTAGAATCCTGCATTATAAGTTGATGATGAAGAGGTTGAGCTTGTTGTGCCAGTAATAGTTGCCATGTTTGTGTAAGTACTGAGGAAAATAGTTACCTTGCTTATGAAATTAATTAGACGGAGGCCATTCCAGTTGCGCATGAAGTTCAATACAAGAAAACCGCAATCATCCCTGGTAGTTCGTGAATGTTATATTAATTGGCGATGGCGACTCAAAAAACCAACTGAATCAAAGGGAACTTACGAGTTTTGTTGTTCTGGTATGTTCTCTACGACCTCAATACCCCAGCTAGGTATGTCCTCATCCCATCCAGGAAAAGCTAACCTCATGCACTCGGCGAGATGATATGCTATGGTGTGACATGTCTTGTTATGTCTAGATATTCTTGATTCGTTGAAGGGGCCTAGTGCACTGAGCGAGTCAAGTATCGATATTTTCCTGTTCTCCATGTCGAATGCATACAACGCATAGTGATTAACTAGATGAAGTGGTATGAGTATCTGGAAAGGAAAATGAGACCATGAAATTAGATAGCTCATAGCATATAAAAGTGGCGCACAGTACAGTATATGTTGATACCTGATGGCTTTGCGAAACGTCATAACGTATGTGTGTTCCAATGAAGTGTCCTAGCTGGTGCTCCGGAACCAGAATTCACCCCCCGCCAAGGCATAGCTCTACAGCCACATTACAAATTAAGCATGGATGAAATAATGGAATGAGTGATCGTGTTGTAGAGAAATGCTTACTGCAAAGTCGAGGTTTATGAAGTGTCTCCATCCCAAATAGTTTGTTCCCTCGAACCGATCCACGTCATCCAAGAACATTTTGCGGATCGCAAAATTTAAGCAGTCAGTATCCATCCAGCCACCGCGTGCAATTGATTGCTGGAGAGTGCGTAACTTTATGGAGATGTTGAACGGACAAGAACTTTGAAGCCATACTTCACTGGTGATGAGAGCAGAATAATATTAGTTAAATGTCAGAAAAGAAGTGCATTGAGAAATTGAAACTTTTGTACTAATACTCACTCCAACAAGGCTTCATTTGATATTTCTTGAATGTACGAATAAGTTGAGCGGGCTACCCGCGTATCAGTACGTGTTATTGAGCATTGCTTGGTCTGGAAGGGGGACAAAAGTTTCTTGTTTTGATTTATTTTTCGGGTGTTTTTATCTCTTAGAAGGTGGGATGGTGGGTTTTCTACTATGTATATACGTTGTTGTTCATCTCCATTGGTATCCTCCGCACTTAGTGCGACGGTCCACTCTTGTGCCAGGCGAGCAGCGGATGCTGGGGAGATTGACGATTTCTGCTTGCTTGGTGAGGCTGGTACGAGCAGAAGGATTAGTTAGGAATTGTAACATATGAAGTTGTGGAAAAAAGTACAATGGGAAAGAAAAATTACCAGAAGCATTATGAGTTGTTGGTGGAGTGCGGGATGCTAGATTGTTGTACCTATTACTTGTTGTGCTACATGAACCAATGTTGCCTTGAGATGCCGGTTGTGGATGATCCCTGTCAGGCGTACTTGTATGTTGGCATGGTGAAGCGGTATCCTTGCTGAAGGATGTTGGGGTAAGGCCTGAAAACAGAGAAATATAACAGATTTAGAATGGTGGTTGAAGTACTAGTTGGGTGAGTTAAGGTTGAGTAACCAGATTAGCTATGTAGAATTGATACATATGAATGTAGTTGCCAGAGGTATATACGATATGTATGGATGAGGATATGTTGAGATGTACCTGATGTGGGGTTCGAATGAAGTGCACCGTGACTGCCCAGACCGCCGGACCTATTGTGGTTGTCCGAAAGAACATTACGAAGGGTGGCCCTTACTGCAATTTTTATCGAATTGAAAACAGTAGTAACCAGAATTTTGTTAAGTTTTTGAGTTGCTTCAATGGCTACTGGATTATCAAAAAAGTTTTCAAAATCTGAAGTATCTTGCAAAATAGATGAAAATTGTCCTTGAGCACTGGAGATTGCATCCTTAATGGAAGAAGAAGCCTGAAAAACAAATTATGTGAACATTAATGTGCGATGAGTGCTTGGTGTGACTTTATTTTAGTCAGAGCATCAAAAATAAATTGTTACCTCTTCTCCATATATCGACCGTAATTTAGTTGACTTGAAACGCGTCTGCAAGTATTCTGAAATGTTGGACACACATGGTTGGTTAATGGTTGCGCTCGGAGTCGAATGATGATTTTCTTGAGAGCCCTCTTCTGGTGCACGGGAGTAAATACTTGGTGGTTTCGTGAGCTAACAAAAAATAAAATAATTAGTACAAAAGTTGATGATAATTTGGCAATTAAATTGATTAAAACATAGCCGACCTGCAGCTTCCCAAACTGAGGGAAAGGGAACCCAATGTTGTGTTTGCACTTCATGTCATTCATGATAATGCGGGTGACGAGGTCATCATCGAATGCCGCAATCCTAGGACTGGTTTCACAGTTGACATCGTTATTTGATGGCGCAATATGGTCCAGGTAGATTGTCTGTAGGAAACAGTGGTTTGATAAAGTTAGTAAGAAAGTAGGTATGTGCTTAGTGGAAGGTATATACTATCTGCAATTAGGTACATGGTGTGTAATAGTGCAGGGTCGTACGAAGGAAAATGTGATTATAATGTGAACACACACCTGGAGGAATAGTATACACCCGTTAATTGATACTTGAGAAGAATTATGAAATCGTTTGGGCATCAAGCTGGCAGAATTCATGAGGTCGTCGACGATGAACTATGCCCAGTTGTATGACGAGATATTGTCAATATCAGCTACTGCGCTGATATACCTTGTGGAAATGTAGTTTGCTAGTGATTGCGGAGCCAAGAACTTTGTCATGACATAAAGGACAAATGCCGCCTTGAACGATCGTTGGTCCTTTAAGCTCATCGGATATGAATATTGTTTATTAAGAATTGCCTCCAAAAACTTAACAGTAACCTATGAAAAGTGTGGAACCTCAAAAATATCACAAAGAATCCTCTTATTCCGTTCTACCTCATCTTGGTTACAGGTCTCAATGGTTCTCCCGCTGCATGGTACACCCAAGACTGAATTAACGTCCCTCGCAGAGAAGGGGATCACTTTATGAAGATCAGCTACGATGGCACATGAATCAACATCAATCTTGCTCAGAAGCCATGCGCCATACTGTCTGTTAACTTTAGTTAACTTCAGCTGAAGGATGCCGTGAAGCCCTGTTTGACGGACAAGATCCTTTTTCATGTCATCAAAACTGTTAATCAAAGTAACGACACACTTTGGTTGGCATCTTGAATTTATTCTGGTGCTAGTTGCATTGCCTTTCGTCGACTTATTTGTGGCTCTGTTGCGGCGGTATTTATCAATGACACGAGACGTGCTGCGTGACAAGGTGCCTTTCCTGGACGTGTATGGCTGGGAGTGTAGACCCTGCGAGCAAAATTGTACAGATTCAACTACAACTAGTCTACATACTGAACAACAAAACGAGGAAGAGAGATATTTGCTTTGCTCGTGGAAAGTTCAGACTTGGACCGATAGAATATGGACATGCATCTAGTTACACACAAGCTAAGATCGATGATAAGCAGCGTACCTCGTGTGAGTTGTGGCTGATTCTGACGGGGGGAGTGGCCGGTGGAGAGCGCACGACGTCGGAGACCTGCTGGGCAAAACCGGGGGCGTCGTCTTGTTCCATGCCGATGCATGCAGCGAGCCACTGTCGGCGGCAACGAAGCTACAAGAATTAGGTCAGCCGCCGTCTGAGCGAGGCATGAGCGAGAATAATAGATCGATGAGATTAGCTTCAAGGGTGACGTTCGGTATCCCTATAAAAAAGGAATCTGTTCCAACAATAATTATTTAGTTTTATGAGGAGGCACGCCGTGGGTCGAACAGGAGGCGAGGCGTGGTGTGGGTCGCACGGGAGGTTGAATCGGACGTGGGAGTATGTACTCCTAGGAGTATCAACTCATTTTCCTATATATATATATATATATATATATATATATATATATATATATATATATATATATATATATATATATATTCTCATTACTCCATGCCACCTAAATGCATGCATGCAAGGTTTGCATGGCGACACACATGTGGAAAGACAAGACCCGGGCTGCTTGCGCCCCAGCCGGGTCATGACACGGGACTACTTTGATGATTGTACTACTTTTGACTCTATTTCACACTGTAGCATGAATTTGTCCTGGGGTTTCCCAAGGCCCAACCCAATCCTGTCTCTGCCAACTGTGACACGTGTCATACAAGTTTATTGGAGTTTGGAAGAATGTTACATGAAGTTACATTTTTCTTTATAATGAAAACAATAGATAATTTAAAATCTTATTTTTGGAGATTATTTTGCAGTATACATGTTAATAAGGGAAAGTGGGTAACTTAGATGCATATTTAGAGGATATGATAACAAAAAGTTCATCATTTTTGAGATGGGCAATTTAGATGCAAATTAGCAGGTTACTCAAGATTACTTCGATAATGGCAGATGTGGAAAATTTGGCTTTTGATTTAGATCTTTACATTATATTATTTTTCACATTATCTTTAGGAGGTTATTGTTGTTTTAGGCCATGAAGTGGTTGAAGATTTTGTTCCTTTTTTTGTTAGGCTATCTCAAGCTTAAATTATTATTTTTTTGAACTATGACAGTTAGTCGACATGCTAGTTTATTTATTTGCTTGTTAATATCTTTTTTGGGAATTAAATACTACTACAGGTCTTGTAGATTGAAAGCAGGCAACAAACTATTTAAGTTGTCTAGTAGTATACGTAGATAACATGTACATGTATAAATAAATAAAAATGTCTCTGCTCTATAGCTTTCTTCATGCCCTTAGCTCTTAAAAGCAATCATTCTAGCACAACTTATGAAAGAAAAAGAATTGCATGTATGAAGAACCTAGACTAGCTCATTCATATGCTTTGATTCTTTCAACAACACATTTATAATGCACGGAAGCTAAAAGGCGGAGTTTAATAGATCCTTTATGAAGGTGAGTTCAACGTTTACCTGCCATCCTGCTTCAATGGTATTGAGGCCATTGCCACTATAGGAACCCCCAGTGATCCAGAGCTGGGCCAAGCTGAAGTCATTGGCCCTCGCAATCATTGGTTGCCACAAATTGAAGGTTGCTCTCGTTCCTTGGCATTTATCAATACTTGTCGATGCTACGGCATGCTGCTCAACGGGAGAGAAAAAAAGAAGTTAAATGTGCGCTTTCTTAAATAATGGCAGTAGCAAACCAAGGAGAAGATTGTTACTCATATGAACATGATTCTTAAATGGCCTTTTTACCTGGTGGCCCCTCAATATATTGGGTGTGTCAGGGTCATTGATTGAATTGAGGTTTGGAATACTCCAAGGCATTTTCTTGCCATATCTCTTGATGGAACTGGCCCTTAGAACATCCTCCTCATTGGTCCTTCGGATCGGTATCGTGTTCTCAGGGCACTTTCCATTTTGATGCCATGTTTGGGTGATTGGATGAGGTGTGAAGTTGGGGTCATGATACATGTCTCCTGGTTGGTAAGAAGGCCACATCTGAAAGGTGACGATTGAGTTATATAATGATACTCCCTCCGTTTTTATTTACTCCGCATACTAGATTTGTATAAAGTCAAACCTTAAATACTTTCAATAAGTTTGTAGGAAAAAATATTAACATATACACCAGCGATCAATAACATTGGATTCATCATTGCATATACTTTCTCATCATAAAAATTTATTACTGTAGATGTCCATATTGTTTTCTATAAACTTGGTCAAACTTTATAAAGTTTGACTTCAGTCAAATCTAATATGCGAAATAAATAAAAACCTAGGTAGTATATGTGTGTAATAGCGTGGGGGCACTGAACTTTTCCGCAACCAACACTTATATGAAGGGAAATAGTGCCGCAAAGTATTACCTGGATAGTATGGTTCTTGAGAAGAGGATGGTCGAATGCAGGTTGTTTGGAGATGTGCACACAGTCTATGACATCCCCATCTCGGCTCTGTTAATTTCTGGAATCAGTGGTTGCAACAATGTAGAAAAAAGGGAGGACAATACGAGCATACTACCAAATGTTAGATCTTCTATAATCCTACTCATATATTATGCATAATGTAGAATAAAATAGTGCGGTCTGTCTTTCGGTTTTCGTGCAAATTCAATCGGTCACGGCATTTTTAGTTTTTTTAAACAAATAAGATTCCATCTCTTAGTCTAAAGCCGAGTAAGGCTTCCCTTTGTAAATCCGGCTTCCAAGAGACAAAACTTGCTCGGCAAAGCAATTACCGAAACCGAACAACATACTAATCTGATTGGATCTACATCTGAACAACCTATATTTTGGACTTGATAACATAAGCTGGGGTCCATCTCCATCTTAACATTAGCGTACAGGACTATCTCCAGGTGGTCTCTTCCATGTTTGACCTTGGATTATGTCTTAGCATTGGATTGCACATCAATATACGTTAGAATTCTATGAGGCGGTCATTTAAACGAGGAAACACGAGGAGCTTAGTGGAAGAAGCACGCTAGACTTAAAATCCAAGACAGGACAAAAACAAAATATGCTCTCTTCTTTTTGTTGGACATTTTGCACTAGAAGGATTATTGCTTATCATGTTTTTCTTGCACTCCCTCGACCCTAAGAAATAGTTGTGCATGGCGGCCAGTTTAAAGCACAGCAACCCATCGCTGTATGGAAGTAAGGATTCTGCTTATATAGGATCCTTTTCACAGAGATAAAAAAATAAATAAAAATAACTTAGCCACATATGCAAGGCATGCGCCACCTTTACCATGTAGGGTTGCTGCCTGTACCTGAATGTAAATGCGCTATTGACCTCCTATAGTGCGTGGGGGTATCATAGCGTATCATGTAGACTTGGTAACTACGCATATTAATTACATGATATATCATTAAATGATAAAACAAAGATTTTTGAGTTGGGCCCTTTAAACAAGAAATGAAGGAGTATCATACTAGTATCATGATATCATATTATAGTATTAATACAAAATAATGAATAAGGAGCTCTAAAATATTAACCCATAATACTATACACTACTCCCTCCGTCCTTGAAGAGTGTACTTTCAACTTTGTTGGAAAGTCAAACATTTTTTATGTTTGACTGTGTTTATAGAATAGTACACCAACATTTATGCCATCAAATTAGTAACATTAAATTCATTATAAAATATATCTTCATCGTCCTACTCCTATTTAGTTTCACAAACATTGATATATTTTTACACAAACTTGATCAAAGTTTGAGATAGTATGACCTTCCAACAAAGTTGAAAGTACACTGTTTGAAGGACGGAGGGAGTATGCAAACAGTACTCCCTCTGTAAAAGAAATATAATAGCGTTTAGATCACTACTTTATTGATCTAAACACTCTTATATTTCTTTATAGAGAAAGTATCGTATGCATGAAATTTGTGTGATACTCCACACCATGGCTAAGCCTTTTTTCTTTGCATGCATCTGCTGCCTTGAAGTGCTCCGTGGAAGACTACTACCCACTGCTTGCAAGCATGGCTCGTGAGACGAGGACAAAAAATGCAAATTAACAAGGACCACATGAATTGCTTGGAGTAGCTAAACATGCATGTCTAGCGTGCTGACGCTTGCAAAGTACTCCCTCCGTCCTTTAAAGAGTATACTTCCAACTTTGTTGAAGGGTCAAACTATCTCAAAGTTTAACCGAATTTATGCAAAAATATATCAATATTTGTGAAATCAAATATGTATATGATGAAAGTATATTTTATCACGAATCTAATGCTACTAATTTGATGGCATAAATGTTGATGTATTATTATATAAACACGGTCAAATATAAAAAAGTTTGACTTTTCAAAAAAGTTGGAAGTACACTCTTTAAAGGACGGAGGGAGTAGTAGTGTGCAATCGAACACACGCGACAAGCTGCTATTACTATGCATGTACCTGAGTGGTTGCGAGAGGAGGCTTCGCACCTCCCGCCGGCGCTGCACGAAACTCCCTGCAGTCGCCGGCGCCACCGCCGCCCGGCCCTCCAAGAAGAGAAACGTGAGAGCCACGACGACAAGGAGCAAGCACGCTCGCGTCGCTGCCATTGCGGTTTCCATGTAGGTTTATATATATATATATATATATATATATATATATATATATATATATATACACACACACACGAGGAGACGGACCGTCCTGACTTTCTATAAGGCCGATCGATCGAGACTGTCTCTTTTATTTGCTTGAGACCGTTGTAGAATACGTACTAGTACAATGAATGTCATGTCCGGCATAGTACTGAAGAAAAGCTTTGAGTCGTGTCGCTCGGGCCAAGGTGTGAAAGCTCCGCACCGTGTTGCTATGATTACCGCGCCGTGTGGCCGCCGGCATGCAATAATGAGAAGATGACTTCCATGCACTGGTCCTTGCTGGAGCCGCGGTGCATGTTAGATTTGACCGTCCGGGCTGGCCTGTAGATACCGTGTCCATCGGCCCAAGGTTGCTATGCTTGGCCTACTGTGTGGCCGTGGTTGACAATCACTTGTTGCCCGCCGCGCGGTGACAATCAATTTCTTTTTTTCACAAAAAAAGGAGGGTACGTACGTAATGACCCGGCCTCCATGGAATGATCGTGGAACAACGATTGATATTTGGCCTTTTTTTTAGCATCAGTATAGACACAAGCGCTCATATACACGCGCATACACTCACCCCTATGAACATGTACACGCGCACCCTACCCCTATGAGCACCTCCGAAAGACTGAACCGGCATATCATCTTGAGATTTATGAAGTCACCGTAGGCGTCTCGTCGTCGATGGGAACATCTCCTCCCACTGAAAATGCATCGCCGAAAATCCTGCAATAAATCCAGAAATAATGTAAGCACCAGGATTTGTATCCTGATAGATTGGGGATACCACTGTTCACCTAACCATCTCAACCACAGGTTAGTTCGCACGATTGATATTTGGCCTGAAACGTATGCGTTCCTGGGATAACAAGCAATCGTTACATGGCTTAGAGGACCCGGAGAGACCCTTCTAGAGGACTCTAAACAAATCTTGGCCGGACCCTTATATGGCCAGGTCGGTTACCAGTGCGACAACCCAAAGCATGTCTAACACTCCCTCTAATTTCAACTTTATCAATTGCGTCCAAATTTTTAAAGAAGCTTCATAGGTAGTATAGCTTTGGTGAAGCCACCAGCTACCTGCTCTTTGGAGGGAACGGAACGTATCTCGAGCATCTTTCGAGACACTCTTCCTAGTATGATAAAGTGGGAAGTCGATTGCAATGTGTTTGGTTCTTACATCAAACACTTGATTTAGCCAATAAATGTAGCACCAAGATTAGCGCACCACCAGCATTCTAAATTCTTTGTTGAGGTATTCTACGTTCCTTCATTAGGGATTATACCCAATAATAGGATGGTCAGATTGCAGGAGCAGTCCCACATCTTGTGAATGATGGCCTCTCTATTCTGCAATGCGTCGATGCTATAATACTTTTTATGGAACTTGAGCCGGATAAGATCGAAACCTAAACTCTTGCTTTCGGCACTTGAGCAAATGTCAGCCATTAAAATTAATTTTCATAAAAGGAATTGTTCTGCTTTGGAGAAGCCTGTGAGGTGCCGGCTGATTATGCTAACCTTTTTGTTGTCCGCAAGGCCATTTCCCATTAAATGTTTGGGAATTCCATTTTATTATTGGCGTCTCTCTAATGCAAAGTGGAAACATGTAGAGGGGCGCTTAGAGAAGCAGTTGAGAAGTTGGAAAGACAAGTTACTCTGTGTTGGAGACACGGCTACTCTTGATCACAAATATGGTTCTCCACCGTTTAAGAATTCATCTGATTAATCGTTTATTGGCCAGTTCATCGCTACTCATCGGTCGGCCGAATCGAATAACACATATTCATCACGATAACTTGTCAGGCCAATTAAATGGTTCGTTAGACTAATTAAATGGTCTCTTAGACCGATTGATTGGTTGTGAGGCCAATTAATCAATGTTGTCCCGCTAATTCATGAGCAAACAAAGCCCAATTATTTGGCCCATAACCCCTCCCGCTCATAAAGACCTAGGGTTTATCCCTCCACCCACCCCCTCCCACTCTTCTCATCAGAAGTTTGATGCATTGCAGAATTCAAGGTGGTGAAGAATATTCGCCAAGGTGAAGTTTGTTAAAATTGTGTTGAATATTGTGTACAAAGTAGGTTACAGTTGAACTCTGAGTAGTATTGTGTTTAGATAGGATATGGAGTCGTGTCCTAGTAGGACACTTGTATCCTAGGCCTCTCATATATAACGAGAATAGACACACGATGTAACCTATGCCAACATAATATCACAGGAACACAGGAGAAGCCAGCGGCATGTGCCGACACCCGAAGCGACTGTGTGCGGTATTGTAGCGGTGTCATCGGAGGAGCGCCCATAGTCAGGCCCGGGGATATAGACGTATCGGTGAACCTCGTTAACAAATCTTGGTGTCGTGCTCGGGTGATTGCTTGGTCTTCGGATGATCGACGATGGCCTTGAATTTATTCTAACAATTTGTGCGGAAGAAGTTTACCCTTTTCTAGAAAATTTTTGGAAAGTCGTATATTTTTTTATTTTTTGTCACATAAGATAAATTAAAAGCAAGAAATTAGAAAAGGGGGAAAGTGTATGCTTACGAGGCCCTTTATCGCGTGAAAAAGGGGATTTACTTGAGCAGAGTCACCTGGGAAAAATGTAAAATATCCAGTTGAATTTTGGTGGCCATCCGATCTGCACGGTGATTGGTGCCAACTGCCAACATACACTGGCTGGGCGGCGAAACAGAGCAGAGCATAGAAGCAGGGAGCGAGGGCGAAGCAGAGGCCGCAGCCAAAAACCGAAAAAGGTTGTCTTCCGGCTTTATATATAAAGCACCAAACACCCAGTACAAACAAACACCACGTCATTGCAACACATGCACATACCCAGGATAGGGTACATAGGAGCTGAGCTCAGCAACATCAACCCTAGCACTACCACCCCAGAGAGATGAAACTACATATGATGAACCATGCGCTCCAAGGCGGCGCCTTAGGAACGGCATGACACCGGAGCGCCGCCACCGCCCGATTCAAGGATCAGAGTTTCCCCCGGAGCCGCATGACGGGCAATGAGAGCCGCGACGACGCCTTCAAGAAGGGAACGATCTTCGCCGCCGCCGATCTGTCCAAAGATAGAGCAGATTTTCACCTCGGCCAACATTCACCATCACCGAACGCCACACCCCGGCAACCACGCCGCCCAAATGAGCATGGTGACCGGGCAGCACCAAGGCACGGGCTCTGCCCAAGAGCACCGCGCGACCACCAACAGGGCCGCCGCCCCAGCATCCAAGACCTCGACACCACCTCGCCCGAGACTCGCCGCACCCCAACGAGAGAGACGAGCGGAAAGGTCCCACCTTTCGCACCCCTGGCCGGCCCCCGGCGTCAAGACCCAATAGGACGGCCAGAACTGGCATCCACCGACCCGTCCTGCTGCCCCGAGCGCGAGAAGAGCGCAGCCCTGCAGCACCGAGAGGGGGACGAGGTCAGCCCTGCTGCACTGTGCGCGAGGCGAGCCCGGTCCGGCTACACCGTGCGCGAGACGGGCTCTATCCTGCAGCACTGGGCGCGAGACGAGCGATGGACCGCAACTAGGAGAGGACCAGCCCTTTGATGGGAGTAGCGCCGGGGCGACGAGAAGATGGGCCGAAGGCCAAGACGGTCCGAAAGCAGACGAGCCGCCATCGGAGAAGCCGGCCGCTACCGCCGGCAGATCCGTCGAGCCACCGTGAAGCCGCCACGACACCGGGAGGCCACCACCGCCAGCCCTCCCCACGCCGCCGCCCACGACCGGGGCAGCGGCCACGCCCAGCCAATGCCCTACCCGCGTCGCCCGGCGAGCTCCAAGCGCCGGAGCCGCCGAGCACGCACCACCAGATTGGCCCCGTGCCATTGCCGGCCTGGGCGGATTTGAGCCAGCCCCGAGGCAGCCGGCCGCACCACTCGGACCCACGCGCAACACCACCACCATCCGGGAGGACGGATCCACGCCGCGCTCGGCCTGCGCCGTGACAGGAGAACGCCAGACGGATCTTCCCGATGCCCAGCCGCCACCGCCACTGCCACCTCCACGCGCACCACCACCCACCCGCCGCCCGATGCCCAGCAGCGCCCGCCACCGCAGCAGAGCGCCACCACGCCGCGCCACCCGTCGCCAGCGTCGTGCCCAGGCCGGAGGAAGCAGCCCCGCGCCGGCTCCCACCTGCGAGGGATCGAGGTTTCCCCGCCGTCGCCGGCCCCGGGCGGGCTTTGCCCCGCCGGGCCCCGTGGCGGCGGCGGGGGAGGGAGGGAGGAGGGTCGGAGGGCTCTGGCGGCGGCGGCCTAGGGTTTTCTCTTGGCCGCCGCGCGGGGGCGACACGGGAGGGAGAGGCTTGTGGTGTTTTAGAACCATTAACCTGCACGTGCCATCGAGGACTGCATCGACAACTTCAAGCACGGCATCGCTCTCAAGTCCAGCTTTGCCAGGAACATAAGCTCATTATACCCTCGCCGCGGCTTTGCCAAGAAGATCATAAAACTGAAGAAGAGATGTGTCGGTGCACGCCAGCAGAGAGATCGGTACATCACCGACACTGGCGACTTGGCCAAGGAGATCAAAGATCCCACTAAGAAATGCGTGGAATCAAGCACCCTGGAGCCATGGTCGCCTGAGGCATACACAACTGACCCCGTGGGAATGAACGAGGCCCAAGAGGAGCTCATGGAGCTGATAAGGGAAGGCCAACAACCCAAGAAGCTTAAGGTGATCTCCCTTGTCGGTTTCGGTGGTATTGGTAAGTCTCAACTTGCCTGGCAAGTATACAACAGTCCCGCCATTGTTGGCCAATACAATACACGGGCTTGGGTTTCTGCTATGGGCAAAGACGTGAAGCATACCCTTAAGGAGATGCTACGACAAGTTGATGAAAGTGAAGGCACCAAGAGGTATACCATGTTTTCTACACTAAGGTAGTTTTTTGTGGAGTAATGTTACACTTACGGTGGATTTCCTACTGAATTCATTCACGGGTGAAGTGGAGGTTAGTTGAAGTTCAGGGGAAGTTCATCGAGATGTACAGACTAACCGGTTAGTCCGTACATCTCGATGTAGGGAATTTCCATAGGGTAACCTTTTTTATTTTTTGATGCCATAGGTTAAGCATTCTCGGTACTTTATTTCTGTTGGTTTTTTCTCAACTCGTTTTCCTCTCTAACTCAGAATCAATTCCACCGGATCAGCGGAAGTAGCAGCAGTGGGAGTGAAGACAGTCTCAGCGATCTCCGCGCACGCCTCAAAAAGTCCCTTGAGGGGAAGAGGTATATCATATTTGTTTTCATGTACCTATTGATTTGCCCTATCATTCAATACATTCATCCATTAGTTTAGCACATTCCAGTTCTACATAGCTAAAAGAGTGCATCTTTTATTTTATGGCACACTTTGATTGGGCAAGCAATTTGTGTAATCTCTGTTGAGGCGCATAAGTGATGCTCTAGTAAGTG